>NW_016820098.1:142576-169871 GCF_001698545.2 Rhinopithecus bieti | reverse complement strand
CTCTGTCACCACGCTGGAGTGCAGTGGTGCAATCTTGGCTCACTGCAACCTTTGCCTCCTGGGTTCAAGCAATTATCCTGCCTCAGCATCCCAGGTAACTGGGATTACAGGTGCGTGTCACCACACCTGATTTTATATTTATTTATTTATTTATTTATTTATTTATTTATTTTGTATTTTTAGTAGAGACAGGGTTTCACCATGTTAGCCAGACTGGTCTTGAACTCCTGACCTCAAGTGATCCACCCACCTCAGTCTCCCAAAGTGCTGGGTTTACAGGCATGAGTCACCACTCCCGGCCACAAGTGATCTTTCAAAAACAAAATATCAAATTATTCTCTCTGTTAATAAAAGTACTTTTCATTGCCCCTAAAACAAAATCCAAACTTGTTACCATGGTTTCGGCACCAGACTTGCTTTTCTCACTGGGGCCCCTTAATTCCTTGGGTGCTACCACTTCTGGGTACTAGTGTCCTACTAGGACGTGGAGCTCTAGAGGTGCCAAAGCACATTTCTCTCCCACTTTTGTACATGTTGCATCTGGTCAGAAGAGTGCCAAATGAGTGGAATCTATCCCTGAACATCAAAGAGCTTTGAGTGAAATTATTTTCCAAGTTTCACTTACAGCCTCCTCCTTTCTATAGGATTTGGCCACAGGTTCATGGAGGAAGGGAATTTGGGGAGCTGATGAATGCGCGGGGCAGAAAGCACATACGAACGTCCTGCACCAGGCTGCACTAAGAAGCTTCCCTCTGTTTGATGGCTAAGGCTTTGCTTTGTGAGCAAGCTTGCTGTCCCAAAACCTTCCCCCCGAAGGATTCTCAGTCTGTCAAGCAAATAGAGGCCACCCAAGCCTTTGTCCAGATATGTTTAGAAATATTTGAATAATTTAGCTTTAACCTGTTCCCCACGACTATCACCTACTTTTCTTTAATTCTGTAATCACCACTATCCCCCCCCACCCCGCCCCTGGAATATCTGCATGCATTCCCGAGGTACATTGTTCTTTCTAATGTAGGGCTTTTTCAGCAGAGTGTGTGTATATATATATATTTAAAATCCTAAAATTCTGTTCTTTTTTTGAGATGCTTTGATAAGAGTGAAACTACTTGCTTTCTGGCCTCTGTGACAGCAGCAGTTCTCTGAGATTCATTAAGTTGCCTGTGGTAGCTGAGAACTTGAAATGCACATCAGTTAATTCAACCTTATGAAAGAATGTATCAGGAGACAAAATCAACAATGCAGATAATTCAAACATTCTACCAGCCCACACATCATTTTTACTAACTTATTTGTCCTCAGAGCTGTCAGGCTGAAACCCTGTGCAACATAGGTAATAAACAAATTTAAATCATCATTCTTATATTCATGGCCTGTTCCTGGATTTGGTCATATGACTGTTTATGAGGGAGTTCTCAACTGTGGAGGGAGTATTTTTTTACCCTATTTTCAGTAACTGTTCTATTTTTCTCGATTCTGAATAGGATTACTCACAGCATAGATGCTTCTTGGAATTGGAAAATTTTCCTCAAGGCCTTTAATCATTTCTGATTTTCCTCCCATGAACTGTAGGACAGCACGTGTGGCTTTCCTGCAATGGGATCATCCTTCAAGAGGACCTCAGAGGCTCTCCACCTGGATTGTGACATAAGCAGCTGCAGCAGCCTTGGATGTTTCTGGATAGCCAGCCCCATGAGAGCAGCTTTAAAATAGGAGACTGGCTTTGTGATCAAGAGTGTGGACTTTGCTGCCATGTAGACCTGGATTTAAATCCTGGCTTCAGTGTTTATGGATGACGTTGGACAAGTCATTTAACCTCCTTAAGTCTCAGAGTTCTCATTATGGAAATGGAGCTCTTAATAGTACCTACCCCCTAGTGTGGTTGCGAGGGTTAAGTGAGATCACCTATGTTCAAAGTGCTTATTATACGGAGACTGGGACATGTAAATGCTACATAAACGTTAGCTTTTATTAGTCGCTGGAGTGGAGGAGAGAGGACTGCTGCCTCCCTCTCAATGTCCCCAGCCTGGGAAGCCTGCCTATGTGCACCAAGGCCCATCTGACCCGCTGGATCAGAAAGGGTGCCCTTCTGGGGAGGGACGCCCACCCCCGCAAGCCCCTCAGTCAGTGTCCACACTTTCCTCTAGGTTCAAAATGCAGCTGCATCTGTTCAGAAACCAGGTGTTGCCTGTGAGTTCTGCCTCGTTGGCCAGAGGTGGAAGGAAGAAAGGGGTGGAAGGAAGGAGGAAAGGAGAGGGGCCTTCACACTTCCAGAGCCCCACTGGGGTTACCTTTGCTCGCCCCATTCTTTTGTCTTGCTCTGAGGATGCCAGGACTTTAAGGACATTGTCGGTGAGCACGTAAGTTCACCCCTGCAAGGTCAAAGGCAGGACAGAAAGAAGACCCAAATGTCCCAGTTAGTCAAGGAAAAACAATCACAAGAATAAAACATTTTTAAAGATTAAAATAATAGCTGCCATCTGTTGGGCAGTTGCTATGTGTTAGGACTTGTGTGAAACATGTTCACACGGTGTCTCTGCTTCCTCACAATACTGTGAAGTAGGTATTATGCTTAATTGAACACAGGTTCAATGAAAATATCATTCTAATCCTTGATTTAATTACCCCAAATTCAGGCAGAAGATCAGCCCACCCTAATGGACAGTGTACCAGGAGCTTCTGCGTAGGGACAATTTTCACCTTCAAAATGCCTTGTGGGCTGCCTCAGCTTCCTTTCCACCAGCCCCTGGGCTCCCAGTTCTCTCAGGAGGCAGTGTTTTGCTGGGTAATTACAGTGAAAGACCGGATTGTCCTGCTCATGTTACCCCCTTCTCCGTATTTACTATAATCAGGAAGTCGTGTTTTTCATTTAGGATAAGGCAATTACTCCTTTGTTGACTGAAGTCCAGCAAAAAGCAAACTGAATCTCATTTCCACATTAATGTAATGGGAGCAGGATGGAGAGGCAGCCTGATTTCCTGGTGTCTCAGCTTCTCTCTTCTATATCTGTATCTCCTCTGACGGAAGCATCAGTCATAATAGCAACAACCAAGATGGCATTGAGAGAGTAAAGTATTATAGTCCCTTTCCCTCATCTTGGGAAATGATAAGTAAAAGTCACCATCTGCTCCCCTGAGCCTTGCTGCGGTGTGACCTAACTTTACATGCAAGTACAACGAACAACCTGCCCCATCCTAAGAAGCAGTAGAATAATATGAAAAGGACTTTTCTTTTTTTTTCTGCTGTGCCTGGGTAGACAAGCAACTCTTTGCAAAGGGAAGGGAATAAGATGTATCACATCTCTTTAATTATTGAAGATCCAGGTTAACTGTGGTAGAATTAAGCAAAGAGCAAACAAAATGTTCTGAATATGTTTTCTTTTCTCTCAGAGAAAGAAACTCAGTCATCTGGACTGCTTTGTGCCATATAAAAATCTCTGAGAACCTTCAAGAGCCCAAGAAACAGTTCTCCATGCTCTATGCCATGATCAGCGGTTAAAGAGAACATTCTGTTCCATTCCTCCAGCTCTGCCTTAGAAACCCAAGTCATGCACTCCTAGGCTCCTGGCATTGTATACCAGCACCAGCAATTTTCTGCCAAAAGCCTCAGGCAAAATCTACTCTATCTATTTCAGTTCCTCTCTTTTCATCGGATTGTATTTTTACAGGTGACTTCTGATTCTCACACTGCTCTTCAGATTCATATACTGCTGTGGTCTGAATGTGTGTTTTCTCAAAATTCAAATTTAAAACTTAATCTTGAATGTGATAGTATCAAGAGCCAAGGCCTTTTGGAAAGTGAAGGTGGAGCCCTCGTGAGTGGGATTAGAGTTCTTATAAAAAAGATTGAAGGCAGCTACCTAGCCCTTCCATCTCTTCTGCCTTGTGAGGACACAGTGTTAATCCCTTTTGTCTTCCCACCATTTGCAGATGCAGAAAGAAGGTGCCATCTTGGAAACAAAGAGCAGCCCTCATCAGACACCAAGTCTGCTGGTACCTTGATCTTGGACTTCCCAGCCTCCAGGACTGTGAGAAATGAATTTCTGTTGCTTATAAATTACCCACTCTAAAGTATGCTGTTATAGTAGCAGGAATGGACTAAGACTCATGTTGTCAAAATCTTCTTGAGTTAAAGGTGAAGGTACAATCAGAACTGGTACATGGAATTGGAACCATAGGTCTTAGTAAACACTGTAAAAATGCGCTGTTCGAATCTATAGAAAATGCTCTCTCTCCAAGTTCAGAAAGAAGTTACAATCTGCTTTTCCTTTTTTTTCTGAAGGGAAGTAAAATTCCATGTTTCTGGACTAAGAGATCTATACCCCAATCTTTCTCTTTCTGACATTTATAGTAACCTTTGGCAAATTACTCAAGCTTTCTTTGTTCTGGTGAAAAGAAAGTGCACAGGACAGTATTACTAAGTGGCCTAAGCAACATTAGAGGTAGATAACCATGATTCCAAAGGCCTTTAAGAAGGTGTAATGCTATGTGGATGTTTTTATCGAAACCTTCTCTGGGTTTTCAGAATTCTCTTTGGAATTAGTCCTGTGGGAATATGCCTTTTGGGATCTATTCTTACTTCTTATTCAGTCCCCTTTTCTTGTATTAAAATCTACAACTTGAAGTTATTCTGTCATTTAAAAATCAGGTCCATGACCTCATCATCACTGGGTTTTCCTCTCTAGGCCATTTCCAGTAGAATGTTGGTCATATTCCCATGTGAGAGAACAAGTCAGTCATTCATTACATCTGATCAATGAGCTAGTGCTATACCATAAGGAAGTGTGGTAAAACCAGAAACTGAGAAACACCAGAAAAAAATTTGCTTTGTCCTGTGTTTTAATTTGGGGTATGATGAAGTGCCACAGGACATTAATCCAGGGACTGAGATAGACTCTTAAGTTTGGCAATCAGTGAAAGAACTTGCTGAATCTCTCTAGAATTAACCTAAAGGAGCCAGCCTCTCTTCTCATGAGAATGATTTATTTTAAGGGTTAGTTGAGAATTAATTCTACAGTGTTTAATTCCACATATAAACTTCATTTTTATGTAAATGTTTTGTTGTAACATATTCAATTACTTCCTTTGGTTGTTTTTCTGCGACATTCCCTTTTCATCTTTTCTAACTTCTTAAACCAAATAAAAAAAACTCACTTATCTTCTTGCTGTTGTAGTATTTGCTTTCATTTCTTATTTACACTCTGTGATGATGTTTACCCGATCTGCCCACATCACGTGGATTCCAGGTGTACCATTCATTCCCTGGGGAAAGCAGTCATCCTTCAAGGCAAGAGATGCAAGAATGAGCTCATGTCAAATGATATTTTCTGATTTTTTTTCTCCAGATGTGGGGAACCAAATCAGATCTTGTGCTTTTGGGTGCTAACTTTGAGTCCTCTTCCTTTACATCTAAATGACAATTTGTGGATCAAGGAGGATGTGTCAACTAGCAAGACTGAGGACCTAGAGGGATGCTCTGTGGAAACTGCTTTAAAATCCTTCAGAGGGAGGACACAGAGCTCTGGTTCTGGTATGTTCACTGAATCTGGAGCAGTGGGGAAACTTGCTGAGATTTGGCATTCAAGACCAAAGAGATTTACCTAGGGTCTGTGCCCCATAGGCCAGAATTATTGCTACTGTTGTTCCTCATTTATGCTACTTTTTCACTTGGAAAAAGATGAAAACTTGTAAGGCAGTGAATCTATCTTTACTCCTTTTCAGATGACTGATTCTAAAGGCAGGGTGAGGTTCCTGCTGACCCTTCTGTTCCATCCTGATTGTCCGCCTTACTGAAGGTCTCTTTTCTACAGCTCACAATAGTCGGGTAGAGCCCAGTGATGCCGAGCCACAGAAATGAGGCCTTGGAGGGAGAAGCACTACAGGCCTCTGCTCCAGTTTCCGTAGAAATGAGCCAGAGGTGGTACCAGTCACAGGGGTTCTTAAAGCCAAAGAGAATTTATTCTGAGAATTCCATCACCTAACAAATACCACTCTGCAGTAGTTTTTACAGGTATAATTTATTTCATTGCTCTGGATAGCTTTGGCTCAGGCTTTCCAATGCCCTGTTGCAGCCTTTCTTCTTAGAATTCTCTGTTTGTTGCTTTCAAACTTGATGGAAAAAGATAACCAATTCATGCCAGTCAAGCTACAGATTCTGAACAGAGGGTTTAAGATAATTTATTACATTTTACATATTTACATTTAATTTATAACATTTATTCCTAAAGGTTTAGGAGAAAATTCAATCCCAGCTAAAGACCTGTAATTAAAAGAGCACAGAACCAGCAGCCAGAGGCCCCGAGCTCTGGCTGAAACTTCAGCTCTGCCGGAGATGACATTTCCTGTGTGACCTTGGGCAATTCTGCAACTTTCTGAGCTATGATTTCCTAGTTGGTAAAATAGAAGGACTGGATTGGCTGCTTTTTAACTTTTTCTGGCTCCTGAATTTCTCTGAATCAATGGTGTTATGTAACGGCAAGAAAGAGATTCCATGAAAAAATACCACTGCTCTGTGGTAAAAATGGTGGTAAAAAAATTTATTTGTAGGAAGGTTGTTAGCAGTAACATCATAAGGGAAGGAAAAAGAAAGGAAAGAAAAGAAAAAACCTGCCTACTTACCAAACTTCTGCAGTGTGCTAAGCAAATTCACAAACATTATCTCATGTGGAAAGACATAATAATTTCAGGGATTTCCCTCCTAAGGGAGAGAGATGACATTGTTGCTTGTTGCCCCAAAAGTGCTGTGATAGCAACATTCATGGAGTGTTTCTATGTGCCAGGCACTGTTTGAGGCCCTTTACACATACTGACACAATTCATTATTCCCATTTACAGATGCTGCAACCGAGGCTTAAAGAGGTTAAGTATCTTGCCCAGGACCATCCATTTAAGTAGCAGAGCCAAACTTTAAACTCAGAAAGTCAGACTCTTGAACTTGCACTTTTAACTGTATTCCCACCTCACCTCTTGCCATTCATTCATTAAGCAAATATTTGGTGAGCACTGACTCTATGAAGGCATTAAATTAATCCCTTTTGAAGATTCCAAGCATGTCACCATGTCTTTGTCTTTAAGAAGCTTAAACTATACACAATAGATGATCAGGTATGTGTGTGAAATGAGTGACCACACTCAACCTTAGCCAGGCGGTACTTGATAACCATCTCTGTATTCTGCAAATGTTCATAATTCCATTCAAATAAGTAGACAGGGCCTGGCAAGAGGGGTCCCTGCTCTGAGCACCTGCTCCAGATGTCCCACTCTGGTTCTCCAGCCCTGGTCCTCTCTATGGCCAAGGAATCCAGGGGGCACAGAATGCACCTACCTGGAGCCTGAGTCTCAGTCCCTTCTAACCTCCCTGTTGGGTAGTTGAGTCCTTGCAACGGTCTTCTCCAAACCCCCTGAGTCTACTTCAAGGGCTTGTACTGGAAGCAAACCCCATGACGGCAGACCACGTCCGCTAGGCACATGCTCCTCAGCCAGGGGGATGGCCAAGGGCAGCTATTTGTGGGAGGGGAGTATGGACAGATCTTAAACCCATGGGCCCACAAGGACCTGTGTGTAGCAGGACTGAACTGAGAATAGAGAGAGGAGTGGGTGGGTCAATTCCACCCACAATCCCACTGCCATGTTCGGTGCAGAACTCCAGAGATTGAGAGAACGCTACATTAGAACCTGGTCTTTTAGGTTGTTATGAAGATAACTTGTCAAGGTAGGAGGATAGCACATGTTTCAATTAAACTTGCTCACTTGGTTTATAGCTTTTACAATGTAGACATATGGGCATACGGTTTCCATTTGGCCCCAGCATATCCCTCCACTTCATATCATGTTTACTCTGTTTCCTGTGCTCACCACACTCCAGCTCTTTCAGTTTTTTTCATTTTCTAGAACTCTCCCAGGACAGTCTAACTTAGACACTGTTTCTGGCCTGTCTGCTCTTTCAGTGGTAACATCACGAAGTAGCTGGTTATGAAAGGAGCACTGTGCCATAGAACTGAGGAAAGCACAGGCTCTGCTAGAGATGTTAAGTATTCTCTCTCCTTGAAAGCTGGTTCTTCTGAAATCAAAATATTCAGGGGGGAAGCAAAAGGGGCACAGGGCATCTGAATTCCAAAAGGCTAGGGAAGTCACCACTTCCCGGATAACTGCACTCCCTCCACCTTACACCTAAAACAAGGTTGAAGAGGCCTGCCAGGGCCGTCTCAAAAGGAGAAGCAAAGCCTGCAGAGGAGGCCAGCCTGAGCCCTGGGGTGGGAACAGGTGCTGGACTCAGCATGAGGAGGAGGAGACCCTGGGGTCATTTCTATGAATCTTTGCTCTCTTCTGCATTATAGATTCTGGTTAGTGCCTGCCGGAGGGATGTCTGATGGCTCCACCCTCAACTGGATCACCTTTAGCCCAAATTGCAATAATTTAAGTGAATCAAATTACTATAAAAAGATACTTTATTATTCATTCACTGGACATTTACTGAGGGCCTACTATGTGCCAGGCAATGCTCTGAACTTGCCCTACCTACTGGATGTTACGTACTAAATGTTATAGACAATGTACTCTAGTATATTCTATAAATTATATAGTATATAATGAGTACTATATCTATATTCTCTATGCTTGACATGCTGTATTAAATATCACACCCTGTAGTCTACATACAGTGGATAATATATACAATATATTATCTATGTATTATGTCTACTAGAACAGTCTTTTGCCACAATAGGAATTTAGTAAATATACAGTCATTGAATGAATGAATGAATATGATACTTACTTAATACCATATTCTAGCAGAGCTTGATCATTAAAGAGTTATTCTTCAAACCCTTCCCTTTCCTACCCGCTTCTTGAAGGCTAAGAAGATTTTCATCTTTCACCACCTGTTCTGGATTCTTGAAACAGGTAAATTCATTGGCCTACCCAAGTCTGAGCTCTAGGTCTCAACCTGCATGGACCTGAGGGTGCATCGGGAAAAGAAAGGCTGACAACTGGACCCCAGGAATGTCAAGGCCACCCTGGGCTTGGAGGGAGGAGCCATGCCTCCAAGTTCCACTCAGAGAGGAGGTTCAGGATGCTGGGTGGTTCCAGGTGATCTATTGCTTTCTGGAGTTTAAAGTTCAGAGGATAATGAAGTCCCACAGCTGGAAGGGGTGTTAGTGACACTGCCTAGCCCAATTCTCTTAAAAATCGTAGCCCTACTCCTGCCTCCCCAAATCAGATAAGACAGGCATAGGCTCTGACTGTTACCTTGAGTCTTAGCGGCAATACTCTGGCCCGGTTTGCGGGGTTGCCTCCAGTTCCACTGCTTTTGTAACAGGTGGCCAGAAAGCTTGGGTCCCATGATAAGCTTTTCAGTTCTTTCCAGGATGGATCGAAAGAAGGAAGGAAGGATGGATGAATGAATGAGTGAGTGAAGGGATGGATGGATGGATGGATGGATGGATGGATGGATGGATGGATGGGCCAGAGACTGGGAACGGTAATCGCGGCCTGACGGGTCCGAGGCCCTCGGGAGCCCCAGCCCTCCTCCCGCTGCGGGGCCGCGGCTCCTGCTCCCGGGCCGGCTCGGAGTCCTGAGGGAGGGGGCGGGCGAGCGGGGGCCCTGGGGTGGCCAGGGCGAGGGGAGGGAGGACTGGGCGGTGGGGATCGGAGGGGAGGGAGGGCCTTGGAGACGGAGAGGAGGGACGGGCGGGGAGAGGGCCCGGCGGAGGGGCGGCGGGCACCTCGGGAGCTCCGCGCGGCTGCAGCGCGGGCGGGAGCGGGGACGCAATGTCGCCGCCGCCGCCGCCTCCTCGCGGGCCGGAGCTGCTCCGCCGGGACTGAGCCGCCGCCAGAGCCTACAGCCGAGCAGCCGCCGGGCGCGCCTGCGGCTCAAGAGGATGGGCTGCGGCGGGAGCCGGGCGGATGCCATCGAGCCCCGCTACTACGAGAGCTGGACCCGGGAGACAGAATCCACCTGGCTCACCTACACCGACTCGGACGCGCCGCCCAGCGCCGCCGCCCCGGACAGCGGCCCCGAAGCGGGCGGCCTGCACGCGGGTAAGTGGCCCGGTGCCTGCAGACCCTCGCCCGCCCGCTTCCCAGGGCGTCTTGGCCCCGGGCACTGAGAGAGGAGCCGATTCCCCGAGGAATTGATGGCTCGGTGGGGGTGACTGGGAGGAAGCAGAGGCAGGACCTGCCCGCTGATCAGTGGACAGACGCAAGCCCAGGGAGCGGGGTCGACCAGAGCCCCTTACCGAAGGCTGCGCCGACCCTCCAGCTTCCGGAAGCCCAACGCTGCTTGGCCTTGTTCAAGGCTTGCTCGCAGGTCGGGGGACCGGTGGGTGGGAGGACAGCCCACCTCCCCCGCACACCTATCCCTCAGCCACCCACCCCAATCCGCCCAGGGCCGCCTCCGCCCCGTTTTGGCCCATCTGCCACCCCCGGCCACCTGCGTACCCAGCTGGGTGACTTCTCATCCATTGGCCACCTGGCGCCCCTCTCCCTGGATTTATACACAAGGCGCCTGCCTGGGTTCGCCTGGGTGGAGTCTTCCTTGTCGCTTCCCCTTTTCTCCCTCTAGGAAATGAACCCAGTCGTGGTCTTCAAAGACCAGAATCCTAGTTTAGGTCAAAATAAATGCATGCCCGCCCCATCGCTAGTTCTGCACTTTAGGTTACTTTGGAGCACTTGTTCCATAGCAAAGGACTTCTCTCTCTACCCCATGGTGTCCCAATGCTTTGTAGGAGGCAGGGCATACACGTGGATTTTGACTATAAATTAAATACTCTTGCCTAGGTCTTTCCTCATCCAGCAGAAATCTGATAAAAGGAGATGCAAAGAACTGTCTGGTCAGGTTATAAGTCAAGATTTTTTTTCTTTTCTTTTCTTTTCTTTCCCTTTCCTTTCTTTTTTTTTTTAGCAGAACAATTACAGTGCAGAGATGCAAACTGCTGCCACAGACTGACCTTTAACCATACACGTATTGGTGACATTAAAAGGAAAAAAATCTCACTACTTATTACATGGTTGTTGTCCAAAGCTATATCAATATCTGGATAAAAATGTTTTAAGTGTTTCTTCGCCCAGTGATGTTTTTGGCATTTTTGAATAATGAAATCTAAAATGGAAAATAGGGTTAATTTGAAGCATAATGTATATCATAGGAGGAGGAAGGAAATGCGAATTACTTTTAAAAGGTTAAGAATCTTAAATCCATGCCTACTAAATAAGAGCTGTCACTTTAATCGAGAATAGGTTTCTCCATTTTTAAGGACCAAAGCTGGCTCCTTTTCCACATTAACTTTGTGACTTGCTTGTATTTTAAAATTGAGGACTGTCTGTGAAAGCTGTACAATACAATACACACTATATTTGTCTCTAGTTTTTCTGACTCACAGTGGCAATCATAATGGTTATTTTGTATTGCCAGTGCTTTTAGCAAGTTACCAAATGGTGTGTTGGCTGAATTCAGTGTCAGCATGAGGATATGAGCCTTCTAGAGGGACCTGGCAAATGTTAGATGTGACAGAGTTTCCCAAGGAGGTGTGGTACTTCTCAGCAGAGTCAAAGGCCAGAGATGTACTCCAAAGAAATAAGGGTGAAAAGATCTAGCATGAAAAAAAATATAATAAACAACCAAAACCCCGTTAAGTACTGCTTTAAGAAATGGTTACCATGGTGACTGGGAGTCTACGGGGTGTGTGTGTCTCTGTGCGTATATGCATGTGTATGGGTATGAAAGTTATTATGGGCTGGCTCTATATGTACATGCATGTTCCTCACAACTTTTCTGACACTCCTTGATTTATTACTCTGCCATACTAATTCACATCCCATCCATCATGAGATCTGGTCCCTGCAACAGGTGGGACCTGGGACAGACACACTCATTCATGGTACCCTGCCAAACATGGGCCAGCCCTGCCAGACAGGTGGTCCTGAAGGCCTGCATCCTCCAGAGGAGGAGCTCCACTTCAGCCCCAGGACAGCACCCTGAAATTGGCAAGATGCTTGTATGGGCAGGGTCATTTTAATTCCCTAGGAATTTCTGTTAGCCTCAGGGGAGAAGGAAATTTCTGAAGACTAAGATTAAATCAAGGCCTTCCTTGGGGGTGTGCTGGCATTCCCTAGGGCCTTTGGAAATGACTTGACTCCTGCGGGCTTTTCAGACTGGGAGCTGGTCATCTTTAGTCAGAATGGGTCATCTGTGAAAGCTACAGATCTCCTGGGTTTCAGCCACCCTGGGAGATGGGCCAGGACTCTGTATTACTTTCATCCTCTTTGCCTCCTCACTCCCGCCTCACCCACCCCCTGCCAGCGCTTTACTCATGAATTTACCGCCAAGCTGCTGGGGGACACCTAATAGCCTCCAGTGGCTGTGTTGTGATAGGAGGCCAGAATGCCACTTTTTCCTGTTTACAGCATTTGTTTTCTGATGGGAGAGGTGGGTAGGAATGAATGAAAGAGTTAGATTCAGGAGAGTCCAGATTGTAAAATCAACAAAAATGGCTTCACTACTAGGGTTTTGCAGCTGGAGAAGGTCTCTGGAAGTCAGCCATGTGAGGCAAATGAGACTCTCAGGGGAATCATCCCCTGGCTGAACACTCCTTCAACCACTCACAGACTTTACCCTCAGTTCCCAAGAATCCTTTCTGGGACCTTAGTGATTCTCCTTTGGTGTCAAACTGAAGTCACCTTTTCTCCTGGCTACTTCAGGACTTTTGAGGGTTAGGGGTGAAGCTAATTCATCTTTGCATCTTCTGTACTGAGCACATCTGGGACTTTGTAAAAGTTTTCAGAATGAACGGATGCTCTGTGTAAACCTGTCCTCCATCCTGTCAGCTCTTCCTAGATCCCCTTCTGCCTCTTCTTTGCAGTCCTTGCTACTGAGGTTTTCCTACTCGAATCAGTTTAGCCTAAATTCTCCCAAGGGCCTTTCTGATCTCAACTTCTCTTTAAAAAGTTCTCCCCAACTTTACCCTACTCCTTTCAAACACCTGACCCAACCCAAAGATTCCATTTCTTCCGTAGCCTCCCTGAACCCACAACCTCAACTCCACAAACACATCTGTCCAAGAAAAGTCCCATTTCATCACATCTGCTTTTACATCTCACTTGTATTTCTCTTAGCCCAATCCAGATTGAGGGTGTGTCACATGACAGGTGTCCAGCAAATATTTGTTGAATGAATTCTGAATTTCACTGCAGATAGGGAAGGGGCATGTTTTTCTGCCAGTTCCACAAAGAAGAGGGTTTCTTGCATCTTCTTCTTACGCAAAAAGTGATCCTGAGCCTGTGGTTCCTGTTTTTGGAGATCATCTCCACTACTCAGTGGAACTGAGTTAATTTTTTAGATTTGACTGTTAAGTAGGCTAGAATTTAAGACCTAGCTGAAGCCATGGCATGTGATATCCATTGCTTTCCTGTGTCACCAAAGTCTGTCCCTCTGTTACAGAAGAAAATCAAATTGGTCTGACATAATTTAAGCCTCATCAAATTAGTCTGCTGGATTGATTTTTAATTCCGTTGCCTGGTGGGGGTCTCCAAGGAGAAAGGAAGTCTCTGAGGTTGCCATGACCCAACCTAGCTCAGTCATTCCATACATTAATGACTTCCTAGCTTCACCTCAGTGTAATCACAAGCCCCATAAATTGCATCCTTAAGCACTCTTTTTTTCTAATTTCTGCAGAGAAAACATTTCAAAACTTTCTAAAGAACTTCTCCTTTACATTTTTAAATTGCTAAATAATTATTTTAGTATAATAGAGGTTTGCAGAATTACAGACAGCAAAATGATTTACCTAAATAAACTGAAAGTCAAATAAAATGGAGAGTATTTAATATTATGATTACCCATCATTTATTAATGACTTACCAAGGGCCTGGTGCTTTATTGGGCACTTTGAATTTTCTCATTGAATCCTCACTGCAGAAATGAGGCAGGAACTATAACCACCCTCCTTTTACAAGTGAGGAAATGAGGCTTGAAGTCTGCAAGTAACTTTTCCCAGTACCAGCCTGGAATCTAGCTCTATCCAATTCCAAAGCCTGTACTCCTAAATACTGCCTTCCTGATTAATAAGGGATATGCTATGAAATTCTTGATTTTACAGTTCACGAAACTCAAAGTCAAGTCTGATCTTTTGATATTCTACTCTGATCTCAGACAGCACAACTGTCTTTTGCATCATCTCTAAAGGTTGGAATATCTTTTCCCTAAGGAAGGAGGCCTTCCCATACCTTTGTGGAGCAGTTCTCTTGTGAGACTCTTGCTGCTTCCTTGTAATTTCTACCCGGTGAGCTCCAGACCCGTGTGATCAAGTCTGGCACAGACAGCTCTTTCAATATTTGAAGATGGCTGTCACATCTCTTACCATGGATCTTCCAGGCCAAATACATGCAGTTCCTTCAATCACTTCTCACACCTCATGTAGGCCTGACCACATTCATAAATACACTACTCGGTTTGTCAAAGTCCCTCTTGGTACAAGGGACCTATGGCTAACTCCAAGCTACTGATGTCAGCTGAACGGCATAGGGCAATACGAGGTGTGTTACGATATGCTCATTGAACAGACCTCTCTTGGTTTGTTCAGGTTAGGATTTGTTTGTTTTTCTGCTGTTGTTTTTGCCATATTACCTTGATGACTCACATTAAGCTTATGATTAGTTAAAACCCTTAGATCTTTCTTTATACTCAAATTTAAGTTTTTTGACATCAAGGACATTGTCTGTATTTTCTCTGCTGTGTACCCAGCACCTGGTACAGTGACTAAAACATAGGTGGCGCTCAATAAATGTTTGTTGAATGAATGAATTTCTTTCCTTATGAATCCTGAATTGGTATGATGATTTCAGCACCCCAAATAAGGAATTTTTGCATTTATTTCTGTTAAATTTCATCTTATTGGTTTCAGTTTAGTGTTTAAATTTGCTGACCTTGATTCATTTTGATAGAGCTATGAAGACAATATTCTAGGTCTTTGTTTCCCTGTGTTGATAGAATATCATAAAAGACATGTCTTTTTTAGCTCTTTTGTTCACTGAATAGACATTTGCACAAAGATGACCTGAAGAAGTTACTATTATAGGGAAGACAGACATAAAACTGGACACCGTTCAGGTCAGCGTGGTCCATGGTCCATACTAGAAGGGCATGGAGAAAAGCATTAGAGGCATTCAGGAACTAAGCAGTTTGTTCTGCCTGGGGAGGGGTCAGTGTGTATACAGACCCCTGCAGGAGCCCAGCAGAGGAAGGGGACTGTCCCAGCCAACCTCCCACCCTGGAGAGGACCAGGAGGGCAGCCCAGCTGGCCTGACTACATCCCTGAGAGTGAGAGCACCTGTGGAGAGGACAGCCTGGGCTTCCTGGTGGATAAATCCCCTACCCCCACACCCCAGCTGCCTCGACTTACCTGTTACCACTTGTTCTATCTTTGAATAATTAGTGACTAACGTCTGCTCCCCTCAAGGATGACTGTTAGGTTTGGTAAGGCAAGGGGTCTGTTGGGTTAGATAAGGGGTCATTTCATGCACAGTCCTATCCCTGTGCCTAACGCTGTTCTGGTTACATTAGGACCCTGAGTAATTTCTCATAAATGAGTAAATCTAAAACTTCTGTTTGTCAATTTCTTCTTGTAGACCCCAGATATGGTGTTCTCTTTCCTTATCAGTTCCTCTGCTCAACTTTTTGTTGTTTGTCTGATGGGCTGCATAGTAAGAAAACATCCCCACCTTCCTTACACCCCTTTTGCCAAACACAAGCCTCTTTGTTATAAGTTGTTTCTTAAAATCACTGCAAGAGACAGGTGGTAACAAACCTAGGCAGTTTGTAAAGATTTAGGAAGCCTCATTTTCCCATGGCCCTTGTCTCCTGGGCAGAGTGTCATGTTGTGCCATTGGCTCTCCAGACACTTTGAGAGTCTAGTGACGGTACCTGTCACACTGCATTGCCAGGGCTTGGTTATTCCTCTGTCTCTCTAGTTAGTCTGTGAGCTCTTCCAGGTTGGGGACCACATGATTGACATTTGCATGCCTGGCATCTTCCACACGCTTGTCGAATAACTGTGAAAATGAATAAATGAATGAATGATCTAGCTGTGCAAATGAAGCTTGGTCTGTCATTCTTATAACCTCTTTCCTGAGTCTCATCTTAGATGCTTTTGTCTTAGATATCAGTCCATTGAACCTTGCCTTTGTTGGACGTTAGATAAAACAATTCCAACCCTAAACAAAGATGAATTTAAGGTGACTCCACTGCAGGGTGTAGTAGCATCCTAAATGCATTCCAGAATTTCCTCCAGAATATGTAGAAAGAATGAGTAAGACCTACTATTTGATAGCACAATAGGATGACAATAGTCAATAATAACTGTATATTTTAAAATAATTTAAAGAGTGTAATTGGATTGTTTGTAACTCAAAGGATAAACGCAGATTTTTTTTTCTGCAAAAAACATTGCAGATTTTTTTTTTCTTCGATTTATAGACCCTGGTGGGAAGGGCCTTCTTCTTTGAGTCAGCAAGGGGTCTTTTCCTGGCTCATTCTGCACTCAGCAATCCCTCACGTTTGGACTCCTGGAGGTCCCACCTTCACCCTGGGATCTGTGCACCTGTGATCCACAACATCTTCTTGCTGATAAAGCCATTCTGCCCTTGTGAAGTTGGGTGTCTGAACCTCTTCTTAGAAAATGATGCTGGGCCATTCATCCCAGGAGTCCTCCCATGTCAGGCCCACAGCCTTGAGACACTCTCAGCAGACCTTTGGCCTCTGCTGCAAAATCCTATCCCTGTGAAGACTCCTTCAGAGCCTCTCTGGCCAGTCTATATGCCACATTTACTCTCCTCTGCAGAGCAGAGGGGTTTACACTGAGCCCAATTGTGATATAGCTCCAGCTAGCTTGGCTAACGAACACTTGCTTCCTCACACGCCTAACTCCCATTCTGTCTCATGCCCAACCACAGCCAACTCTCTTGAGAATGTTGTTCTTTTAGAATGTTGTTATGGGCTGATTTGTGTCTCCTCCAATTTACATGTTGAAGCCCTAACTCCCCTCTATCCCAGTACCTCAGAATGTGACCTTATTTGGAAAGAGAATCTTTAAAGAGGTAATCAAGTTGAAATGAGTTCATTAGGGTGGGCCCTAATCCAGAATGACTAGTGTCCTTATGAAAAGGGGAAATTTGGAGACAGAGACAGACACACAGGGAGAACTCCATGTGGAGATAAAGGCAGAGACTGGTGATGCTGCCACCAGCCAAGGAGCACCAAAGTCCGCTGAAAACCACTGGAAGCTCAGAGAGAGGCAGGGGACAGATTTCTCCCTCAGGGCCTCCAGAAGGAACCAACCCTGCTGATAATGTTTTTTCTTTTGTAATTTCTGTGGGTACATAGTAGGTGTACATATGTATGGAGCACATGAGATGTTCTGATACAGGCATGCAGTGTGAAATAAGCACCTCATGGAGAATGGGGTGTCCATCTCCTCAAACATTTATCTTCTGAGTTACAAACAATCCAGTTACACTTTGTTATTTTAAAATGTACAATTAAGTTATTATTGACTATAGTCACCTTATTGTGCTATCAAATAGTAGGTCTCATTCATTCTTTCTGCCTTTTTTTTTTTTTTTTGTAACTGGCCTGCTGATATCTTGGTCCTGGACTTCTGGCCTCCAGAACTGGGAAACAGCAGGTTTCTGTTGTTTAAGCCGTGTGGTGTGTGGCACTTTGTTGCGGCAGCACTAGCAAACCAATGCAAGTGTGTTTATGAGCACTAACACTGTGAACATTTGGAAATAATAAGTCGATGAATTTCCAGTGTTACTTCCTCATACTTTTTTCTGAGATTGGACTTGTTTCCTGGCTGTTTAGATTCAAATAGCATTTATTTGAATCTACTATTTGCATTTACTATATGTGATAATTTTTCTTTTTGACATTAGTTTATATCACCCTCCGAAATAACCTCATAAACCATTGTTCTCGTCACTTGCCGGATGAGGAGCTGGGATTCAGTGAGATGAAGAGACTGAGCCAGGGCACCAGCTTGGAAGTGGGAGAGCTGGGATCAGAATTCAGGTCTCTTGTTTCTGAATCCAGGGCAGGGTACCTTGTGCTGTGCTGCTAAGCATGAATGTAGTACCCTCCCCCACCCCATCTGCCTAGGGTTTTTCTGAAAATATTAACCATTTAACGTGGGAGCCTCCTGCCAGCATTTACAAGGCTGAGTCCCACAGCTCTGCAGTGCTTACACTGTCCTCTCCCTGTGCTGAGTGCCCGTGCTGCTCCAGTCTCCATCTCCATAGAAAGGGTTGCAGGAGGTGCCCCAGGTATCCCAGTCACCTGATAGGCCCAGTCACCTGATAGGCCCATTAAACCAGAACAGTCTTTAGGCAGAATTGTATATTTTTTCTGGTTTCAAATGCAATCCATGCTCCTAATTAAACATTTAGAAAGTATAGAAAAAGCACGCAGAGGAAAATAATGCCTCTCTTAGCATTGAGGTTTCATCCGTCAGGTCCCATGAAGAGGATGCTGTATTTACATCTTACATGAAGGTGATGTTTAAAGTTCGGGATGGGGGGATGGGAAAATTCCTCAAACTACTAGGAAGCTCAAAACCAAGAAAAAATATTTTTTGTTCATTTTGTATTTAGGAAACCATATAGAGGTAGTGGGAGCCCAAGTCTAGTTTGAATGGAGGAAGAGAAAGGGGGCAAGGTCATGGAGAAGTAAAGGGATTTTTCTTTTTTTCTTTCAATACTGAGCAAATATACTTGAATTCAGGCAAATTATATACCAGGGAAATGTACATGTGACTCCACTGTACGTAATTCCTCCATGTTTCCCTCTTACCACCCCCTCAAGCCCCCACAATAGGCTCAGGCTGAGTATGCTGTTCTATGTTGTTCCTCGCTGTTTTCTGGGATTTAGTCTTTTTATAGGTTGTATTAGTCCATTTTCATGTTGCTGATAAAGACATACCTGAGACTGGATAATTTATAAGGAAAAAGAGGTTTAATGGGCTCACAGTTCCATGTGGCTGGGGAGGCCTCACAATCATGGTGGAAGGTGAAAGGCACATCTCACATGGTGGCAGACAAGAGAAGAGAGCTTGTGCAGGGAAATTCCCCCTTATAAAGCCATCAGATCTCATGAGACTTATTCAGTATCTCGAGAACAGCATGGAAAAGACCCACCCCCACGATTCAATTACCTCCCACCAGGTCTCTCCCACAACATGTGGGAATTGTGGGAGCTACAATTCAAGATGAGATTTGGGTGGGGACACAGTCAAACCATATCATGTATATAGAAACATGGTTGTGTGTGTGTGTGTGTGTGTGTGTGTGTGGCTGGGTGTGTCTGTGTGTGTGTGTGCAGGGACCAGCTTTCTGAGTCTCAAATGCCCATGAGGTCAGATGGGTTGGCTGCTCAGAGCTGTGACTGGTACCATTCCATGTGCTTCCAGCTCCAGGTCTTTGCATCAGATGGGATAGGCACCTAATGTCTGCCTACATCTCACCATGTGGCTTCTGTGTAATAAAGCAAAGCCAAAAGCCTGGGTAGGTTTTTCTTAATCTAACACAATCTGCTTTACAAATGATGCCAACTTCTCCTAGATTCTGGGATTAGGTTGTCTACCAGTCTTCACTTGTGGTGATGTTGTGAGTTTTGGTCTTTTTCTATGTCTTCATGGGCATTTTAGTGGGCAGTTAGGCAAAGCTGATGCCCTTTGGCCTGGAAATCCAACCCAGGGATTCTTGACCTTCTTCTCTAAGCCATCCTGAATTCTGATACAGCCACACCCACAGCATCACCTGGCTAGATCTGGTCTCTGTTTACAATTTCGTACACTTCCTCCCCAACTAGTGAGCCAGCTTTTCGCGAGCATCATGACTTCAGGTCCCTGGACCTCAACCTGCTCTCTGCATCCTTCACTCTCCCTGTTACTTTATTTGGAATAATATAATAGTTCAGTTCTTAAGGAATTTGATTTTTTTTTTTTTTGAGATGGAGTCTCGCTCTGTTGCCCAGGCTGGAGTGCAGTGGCTTGATCTTAGCTCACTGCAACCTCCACCTCCCAGCTTCAAGCGATTCTCCTCCCTCAGCCTCCCGAGTAGCTGGGACTACATGCACATGCCACCACACCCGGTTAATTTTTTGTATTTTTAGTAGAGACGGGTTTCACCGTGCTAGCCAGGATGGTCTTAATCTCCTGATTCGTGATCCGCCTGCTTCGGCCTCCCAAAATGCTGGGATTACAGGCGTGAGCCATCTCTCATGGCCTAGGAATTTGATTTTAACAACAGGCATTTATCAGCTGTGTGACCCTGAGCAAGTTTCTTAGCCTCTCCGGGTTTCAGTTTCCACACTGTAGGACAGGACTTATTGAAGAATTATGCATTCACAAGTATGAAGGACCTAGTGTTTCAGTATTGTGCATTCTAGCAGCCAGGATCCCCTCACATCCTCAAGCTTGCACCAGGCTTGTCATGCCAATCTCAAACCTTGGGTCACCTTTCCCCTCTGTTCCTTACACACTTGTTTTGGAGCTGCCCAGCATTTCTGGAAAAAGTCATGAATGTTGTGATTGCCCCTATGAGCAATTCATGCTCTAAAACAATGATCTCACCACCCAGCAATTCTACTCATTCCTCATTAATATGTGGTAACAGACCCCATACAGTAGCCCCCGATGCTATCCTATACTTTCCCTCTGAATACCAAAAAAAATCACAGACTTTCTGTGAATTCTCCCATTTTTCCTTCCAGTGACCCAGCATACATCCTTCTTGCCATCTGAGGGTTTCTAAACATCTTTAGCCATCCTTTCCTCTTAGTCTGTCCATTTGAATTCTAAGTGCACTGACAAGGTTGCTCCTTGTTGTAATCATATACAGGAACCTCACAGGCAGCTCCATTTGTATGAAGGTCTACTCTGCATCTCCACGGGCCCTCCCCAAGCCAAGCCACATCTGTCTTCCACTTGAACATCTGCCATAGCCTGCTTCCATTCATACCCTTGACAATTCATTCTTCATGTCTTAGGCAGAACGATCTTTTAAAAACATATGTCAGGTCCTGTCACTCTCTTGTTTAATGCCTTCTGATAGCTTCCTGTTCTACTATGTGTAGAATAAAATCCCAGTCCCTTCCTTGGCCTCCAGGGGCCTGCATGACGAGGTCCCTGCTGCTTTTCCAGCATGATTTCATTGTTTACTCTGCTCTGTCTTTTGCTCAGCATGTTCCGGCCACGCTTGATTCCCCTCTGTTCTCTGAAAATACGGAGCCCCTTCCTGTCACAGGCCTTCACACTTGCTGGAATGTGCTTCCTCCCCACACCCGCCCCCCTCTGTGTGGTTAACTCCTCTTCGCCCTTTGGTTCTCAGTTCAGATGTCACCTCCTCAGAGAGACCAGCCTTCCCCAGTGGCCAGCTGGCCATTTCCTTCCTAACACCACAGCCTGTCATGGTCTTGTTCATTTACTGTTTAGTTTTTGACTCTCTTGCTCTGTGAGGTCAAGGGTCTGACAGACTCATCCACTGTTACAGTCCAAGCGCTTAGTGCAGTACCCAGCACAGAGCAGGCCCTTGGTGGATGTTTGCTGAATGAAGGGAACCCTCCTCACCTGTTGGACCAGTTAGGGAGTGCATCTGGCTGCCTGAACAGAAACCAACTCCAGGAATGGGATTTAGCCCATGGAAGGTCTGCACAGAGGTCTGGAGGTCAGCGGGCACACCCAGTCACGGACACTGTTGAGGAGCTGGGCTCCTTTGGGTTTGTTGTTCTGCCATCCTTAGTGTATGGATTTCATCCTCATGGCTTCAAGATGCTGCACCATCTTATTTCAAATGGGAAGAAGGAGAAGGGCAGAAAGGGGCATTCTGCCTGATCTATTTCTTATCTGTAAAATGACAGTTTTCCTAGAATCCAGTAAACTTTGCTTGGGTCTCATTGGTCAGAACTGTATGACGTAGGTATTCTGGGCTGCAGGATGTCTAGGAACTCAAGACTTTTAGCTTTTTACCCTGTATTGACCAGGCATTGGATGTGGGCTTCCCCAGCAAGCGGACGTGATATTGTGTGAGGTCATTTCCTTCTACACAGGGAACTTTCAAGCTACCCTAGAAGTATCAGGGTCCTCCTGGCAAAGGAAAAATGGGAGAACAGATACTGGGCAGGCTGCCAGCAAAGTGGTCACATCTTTTATCCTAAAGCTGTGGTCAGAGAGGAGAGAAGATTTGCAAGAACAAGAGAGAAGGGGAAAAGGAATTAGGTAAGTGAGGAGGGAGAGAAGTTCTGCCAGAAACCAAGGTGACATGATTGCTAGTATTACAATTTTGCCATAACAACAATAATAATATATTATTTTTAGTTTCATGTTTCAAGTAAGTTCATAAGGTGAACATTTTCTGGAAAAACTACATGTGCTAATATTGAAATAATTTTTAAAATAATGCTGAAATACCTTAAACTTATATCTTTTAGAATGGTCTTTTAACTTCAGACTGTGCTGTGTACATGAAATGCATGGTGGACATTCCCTTGTCTTCTTGCCTCATTTTCCTGCAAGATTAATGCCAGCCAGAAACTGATGTGCCAGCTAATATTCCACTGAACCAATTTCCAGTTAGTGAGAACATTTGTGGAAGTCTGTTGTACAGCGTCACACTGCTGCTCAGGCCGGGAGTTTCTGTTGGAGAAGCAGCTCACAGCCAACTGGCAAATTTAAAGAGATGACAGTGTTTTCTGTGGAAGTTCAAAAAACCCACCCTGCTGCTGTCTCTAGGGTTTGTGGACTTTAGGGCATGAAGAAACTGGAAAGGCTTGCAGAAAATAGCAGGGCAGTTTGGGAAACCGGTCGCCATAACAACAGCGCCAGGCAGCGGTTACAATGGAAGCAGAGATCTCCTGTGCACCCTTCCTAAGAGGAATGATTCAGGTTTAAGCACCTCAATAAACAACTGGCATGTTTGAAACCGAGGCCTCATTAAAAGATTACCTCCAAGAATCACTTTTCAAGGGCAGTCTTCATAGCAGTCAGGCTCACACTTTCTTGCTGGGGTGATAAGTGACGATGTACAAGCACAAACGAACACAGCTACGACCTCATGGTGTGGCTTCCATTAACTGGGTGCTCAGCATGTGCCAGGCTTTGCAGATTTATTACCTAACTATTATTTCCGTTTTACAGAAGGGGGTAGTCAGAGTGGTGGGATGGCTTTTCTAAGCGTACATGGGCTGTGAGCAGCGGGGTGGGGTTTGGAACTCAGGTCTGTCTCACTCTGAGCCCTGCGGTCTTTCCTGTACACCAGCCCCTTCACAGATTGCTAGCTTCTGTCCTCACCGCCTTTCACCTAGCATTTGCAACAACTTTTGGACTAGTCTCCCCACCCTCAGTCACTCCCACTCCAATCCCCTTTACATTACTGCCAGGTGAATACTCCTCAAGCACAGCTGGGATCATTATTGTGTTATTCTTCTACTCAAAGCCTTTCATGATTTCCCACTATCTACTGAATGCAAATGTCTTAGTGTGGAATTCAAGGCTTTCTCTCCAGCCTCTTCATACAGCCTTTGGGGTGACGGGTGGCGCAATGGGATCAGGTGCCTCAAAGGGCATCCTATCTGATCCCACAGCCTCACCCATCACCCCAAAGGCCTACTGCTCCTGCCCTTCTGCTTCAGTTGTGTGTTCCCTGATAGCACATGCCATTTAGGACACTTACTCCATTTTGAGTTTTCTTATTTATCATTGTGACTTATTTCTGCTATTATACTGTATACTCTTAAAGACAGAGCCCAGAAACAGACTCTGAGATAAACCCTTACTGGAGAGAGCTCTATATCTATCTCAAGATATATATATATATATTTTTTATCTTGGAGATATATATATATATGTATATGGAGAACAGTATAATAAACCTCCATGTACCCATCATCAGCTTTAAAAATTATCAACATATTGCAAATCTTGTTTCATCTCTGCCTCTATTCCCCTTCACCAATTAGACATTTTTGAAGCAAATTCCACAAGTCATGTAACTTCATCCATGAATACTTCGGTATGAATCTCTGAGAAACTAGGACTCTTTAAAAAAGATATTAGATTGGACCATAAGAAACTGTTATTTTTGTAGGTTGAAATAGTATAATATCAGCAATTTCATATACTTCAAACTAATATATAACCACAATACCATCATCACACCTAAAAATTAATGAAAATTTCTTAATTCTGTAATGTAATAATAATTCAGTCAGCATCCCAGTTTCTCCAACAGGGTGAGGGGCACAGGCCAGGGCAGAGGGAGGAGTGGAATGGCTGTTGCAATAGGGGTTTCAGTCGATGCCCTGGGGAGCTCTGGAGCTAGGATGACCATTCAGCAATTGAGAAGACAGGGCCTTTTTACCCTGTATTGGCCAGGTGTTGGATGCAGGCTTCCCCCAGCAAGGAGATGTGACCTTGGGTAAGGTCATTTCCTTCCACAGGAGCAGTGCCTGGAGAGGCACTCAGCTGTGATCCTTTAGCAGCGAACTCTCCCAGCAGCTGGAGAATCTGGCGCAGCAGTCCCACAGGAAGACCTGGCAGGGGTGGGGGTGTAATCACCTTACTCATTTTTCTGCTTCCCTAGTGACTGCATATCAGATTCACCTGGGGAATCTCAAACAAAGGTCCCACCCCGGCACTTCTGATTTGGTAGTGCGGGTGAGGCTAGAAAACCTGCAGTGTCTCCATGTTCTCTAGGTTCCTGGAGAGTGGAGTTTTGTAGGTCTGGGGTGGACCTGAGATTCTGCGTGTTTGACAGGCTTCCAAGTGATGCTGATGTTGCTGGTCCAGAGGTCGTAGATCAGAGGTTGGCAAACTTTTTCTGTAAAGGGACAGAGGGTAAATATTTTAGGCTTTGTGGGCTATGTGATTTTTTTTGCAACTACTCAACTTCTCTGTTTTTAATGCCAAAGCAGCTATAGACAATACATAAATGAATGAGCGTGTCTGCGTTCCAATGCCCACTCCTGTCCTAGGTGATTCTGAAGCACAGCCAGATTTAAGAGCCGCTGTCTTTGATCCCCAAGGCAGTGTGGAAGAGAGAAAAAAAGTATAGGATTTGCAGTTACTAGTCCTAACCCTCAAATACACCTCTAAATAGCTCAGCACACGCTGAATACTCAAACAATGTTTCTAGAATGATGAACAGACAACGAATTAATGGAATCAAGCTCATTTCTTACCTTGGAAGCAGTTTTTAAAGTATCTCGGATAACATTTGCTCATCAAGGTATTAGAGATTTTATTATGCAAATCATGCTCTTGAGTTGGGTGGGATTCAGGAAGAATGTGGCATCATGCAGAGTAAGGTGGAGGGTGCTTGAAGATCAATTTCATCTTCTCAAGGAGTTCTCCTAGCCTTGGGCTCTGAGGAATGTTGGGACGCCTTTGTCCCTTCAGCACAGGTCACTGTTGATTTAGAGAGTTGGGTGCAGCTACCATGGCCTGAGTTGTTTTCTCAGCTGAATCGGATTCAGAAAGTGCTTCTTCTGAGAGGGTGGAATGCTCTTCTAAGAGGCGTGAGGAATAATCATCTCCCTGTGTCTCTCTGAGTTTCACTTTCCTTAACTCTCAGTTATTGCCGCAGGCTGTAATGCCAGAAATGAGGGTTTTTGGAAAGTCGCTGCATGTCTGCTTGGTTGTGAGTCTGGGCAGCTGATGAATGGGTTGCTGTCATGGTGTTTACTTTTCTGAATCAGGTGTTCCTCTGCAGAGGCGGGGGGCTTCCACCCATTATGTAAGCTTTCAGAAAATACCCAATCATCTTCTTAGAGAAAAAGCACCATTTAAATAGAAGCTACTAAAAATGTTAACACGGAGACCCAGAGAGAGTGTGCCCATGCCCTTTAGCCATGTTTGTCTCTTTTGAACATAAATTCAAAATTCAAACACTGACTATTCTTGGGATTCCAAAATCCTGTAGCAGTAAGCAAAAAATTAGTGTGGAATGTATATGATACACAAAAAAGTTATATGAAAAGGTGATTTGAATATGTGTATAGGTACACACACACACACACACACACCACAATAAATGGAGATTATTTCTTCAGTTGAGCATCAAACATCATCTGGTTGCAATTGCTCAAAACAATTATAGAACCCCTTAATTGTAGCCTTGGCATTTTTTAATATAACATTTCAAACATATATGAAAATTTGAAACTTCTAAAACTATACACACGTATTTCAAACTATATATATATATTTGGAGAATAGTATAATAAACCCCCAAGTATCCATCACAGCTTCAACACATTGCAAATCTTGTTTCATCTCTGCCTCTGTTCTCCTTCATCAATTGGGTAATTTTGAAGCAAATTCTGGAAGTCATGTAACTTCATCTATAAATACTTTAGTATGAATCTTTAAGAAATTAGGACTCTTTAAGAAAGATATTGGGGCTGGCATGGTGGCTCACACCAGTAATCCCAGCACATTGGGAAGCTGAGTCAGGAGGATCACTTGAGCCTATGAGTTTGGGACCAGCCTGGGCAATATAGTGAGGCCTCATCTCTACAATTTTTTTTTTTTTTTTTAAATTAGCCAAGCGTGGCCGGGCACAGTGGCTCACACCTGTAATCCCAGCACTTTGGGAGGCCGAGGTGGGCGAATCACGAGGTCAGGAGGTTGAGACCATCCTGGCTAACACAGTGAAACCCCGTCTCTACTAAAAATACAAAAAATTACCTGGGCATGGTGGCAGGTGCCTGTAGTCCCAGCTACTTGGGAGGCTGAAGCAGGAGAATAGCATGAGCCCAGGAGGTAGAGCCTGCAGTGAGCCAAGATCATGCCGCTGCACTCCAGCCTGGGCCGCAGAGTGAGGCTCCATCTCAGAAAAAAAAAAAAAAAAAAAAAAAAAAAAAATTAGCCAAGTGTGGTGGTGCGTGCCTATAGTCCCAGCTATTCTGGAGGCTGAGTGGGAAGATTGCTTGAGCCCGGGAGGCAGAGGTTACAGTGAGCTGATATTACACCACCGCAATCCAGCCTGGGCAACAGAGCAAGACCCTGTTTCAAAAGAAAATTTTAAAAGTAAAAGATATTGGATTGGACTATATGAAATTGTCATTTTTCATAGGTTGAAATGGTGTAATATCAGCAATTCTGTATGCTTCAACCTAATATATAACCACAATACCATTATCACATCTCAAATTAATGAAAATTCCTTAATTATTAATTATCTAATGTAATAAAAATTCAGCCAGTGTCCAAATTTTCCCAATGGTCTCATAAATGTTTTCTTTTTTTTTC
>NW_016820098.1:136240-142354 GCF_001698545.2 Rhinopithecus bieti | reverse complement strand
TTGAAGGGGGTTTTTTTTTTTTTTTTTTTTTTTTTTGAGACGGAGTCTCGCTCTGTCGCGGGGGCTGGAGTGCAGTGGCGGGATCTCAGCTCACTGCAAGCTCCGCCTCCCGGGTTCCCGCTATTCTCCTGCCTCAGCCTCCGGAGTAGCTGGGACTACAGGCGCCCGCCACCTCGCCCGGCTAGATTTTTGTATTTTTTAGTAGAGACGGGGTTTCACCGTGTTAGCCAGGATGGTCTCGATCTGCTGACCTCGTGATCCGCCCGTCTCGGCCTCCCAAAGTGCTGGGATTACAGGCTTGAGCCACCGCGCCCGGCCCATAAATGTTTTTCTATCATTGGTTTGTTTGAATTGAGATACAAACAACGTCTGTATATTGTCTTTGGTTTATATTTTTCTTGTTTCTTTCAGTTTATAGGTTTCCCATTTCCTCCCTTTCCCCATCAATTTATTTGTTGAAGAAACTGGTTGTTTTGTCTTGCAGAGTTTCTAATTTTTTGGATTTTGCTGATTGGTTCCCTGTGGTGTTGTTTAAAATGTTGCTATATTCAGTTAGGAGGAAAACCTTCAGGAAATCTATTGCGCAACATGGTGACTAGAGTTAATAACACTGTATTGTATAGAGTAGTTCCTCCTTATCCATGGAGAATAAGTGCCAATACTTCCAGGGGATGCCTGAAGCCACAGTTAGTACAAAACCCTATATATACTGTCCTTCCTTTCCTTACTAAATAGAGAACTTTCACACCTTCTTTTAAAGAAGCGCTTTAGGGCTTCTCTTTGACATATCGGAATTGCCACCATCACTACTCTTGCTTTGGTGCCATTATTAAGTAAAAGAAGGGTGACTTGAATGCAAGCACTATGATACCTGGACAATTGATCTGATCACCAAGAGGGCCACAAAGTAACTAACAGGCCAACAGTGTCTACAGCACGGATACATAGGACAATACATATATACAATACATACAATACATACATACACATCCCAGGCAAGACAGAGCAAGACAGCGAGACATTTCATCATGCTACTCAGAATGGCAAACAATTTAAAACTTGTGAATTGTTTATTTCTGGAATTTTCCATTTAATATTTTTGGACTTTGGTTGACCATAGGTAACTGAAACTGCAAAAATGAAAGCTGCAGGGAGGGAGGGACAACTGTATTTGAAAATTGCTTAAAAAGTAGATTTTAAATGATCTCACCACAAAGAAAGATATCTGAGATCATGAATATGTTAATTAGCTTGATTTAGTCATTCAAGAATATATACATATATGAAAACATCATATTGTACACCATCTATAAAATTTTAGTTGTCAATTTAAAATTAATTAATTAATTGAAAAGTTTCTGTATTCTCTGTAAACTGATAGAACAATAGGCTTGATGGAATTCTGGTTTGATTTTTTAGTAAGAAACTTCATAGTTGAGGAGGTATTCTGCATCAGGAACCACACATCAGGTTATCTCTCGTTTTTTGTGATGTTAAGATTGGCTTAGGCCACCTGATCCATCCTTTATAAAGCTTCTCATCAGCTTTCTACCTAATGCTTTTAGCAGCTATTGATAATCATTGCCTACATCAATTATTTCATTAAGAATTACAAAGTGGTGATAGTCTAACATTTCTTCAACATTTATTACCTGAAATTCTTTTATAAAGAATAACTTTTCCCCACATCCCCTTTGACTTCCCTGAAAAGTCTGAGTTAATGCCAAATGTTTCCCTTTAATGATCAGTTCTCAGTTTCTCCCCTAGTATCCTCCGAAGGTGACCCAAAGAGTGTTTCTTAAAGCATCATGATGGATTCATGGCTCATTAGCGTATTGGATGGGTTTTAATTCATTGCACTTATTATCTTGTATGTGTGTGCTCGGGGTTTCCTATCTTTGGCTAGTGGGAGCCCCTGTTTGACTCTTGACTCCTTTCACACACCTGTAGTAGTCTTTGATAGTCCTGGGTTTCTGGTATGGTATGTTTTTCTAGGCTTATTATTATTTCTAGGCTTATTATGTTTTTCTAGGCTCATTCTTTTATTTTTCTGGGCTAGGACTTGGAATTATCGATTTCTCTAAGGAGCCCTGGTTCCTCTAACTGAAATATAATACTTAGAGCCTACAGCCTGAGCACCTAGGCTGCTTGTTGCTACTGGGTTGGTTGTTGTTTATATCCCTTTTCACTGGACAGAACCAGAAACTATTTTTAAAGAGACTATGTGTTTGTATTGATATTATCAATTCAGATTTTTCATCCTTTTAAAACTTTATTCTTTTTCAGATGCAAAAAATCTTGGTTCCTAACAGCATTATAAGTAAGCAACTAAGGTTTCTTTGTCTTACATATGTAACAGTATTGTTAACGGTGGAGGGAGTCCAGTTTCTTGGCATCTTGAACACATAATTGGACAAAATGCACAAACAAAGCAAGGAAAGAATGAAGGGGGATTTATTGAGAATGAAAGTACACTCCACAGTGTAAGAGCAGGCCTGAGCATAGGGGCTCAAAGGCCCCATTACAGAATTTTGGGGAGTTTAAATATCCCCTAGAGGATTCCACTGGTTACTTTGGGTACACCCTATGTAAATGGAGAGGATGAAGTAAAGTTACAAAGTCATTTACCACCTATGCCCTATGGAGAGGATGTTTCCTGTTATAGCTGAAGTGTGGATCACCCTTATGTTCCCTGCCTCCAGACTATTTTCCTCCCTCAACGTGATTACTGAAAATGTTTGTAAAGATTTTGTGGGAGATTTTGTCTTTAGGGTATATCCCAATAGGAACATATAGTTAGATTACTGTGTTTTAAAGTACATTGAAATAATTTCTTGCTGGGTGGTTGTATTAGGGTTCTCTAGAGGGACAGAACTAATAGGATATATATATATATGAGTTTATTAAGTATTAACTTACATGATCACAAGGTCCCACACTAGGCTCTCTGCAAGCTAAGGAGCAAGGAGAGCCAGTTTGAGTCCCAAAACAAAGAATTTGGAGTCTGATGTTTGAAAGCAGGAAGCATCCAGCATGGGAGAAAGATGTAGGCTGGGAGGCTAGGCCAGTCTTGCCTTTTCACGTTTTCTGCCATACTTATATTCCCTGGCAGCTGATAAGATGGTGCCCACGCGGACTGAGGGTGGGTCTGCCTTTCCCAGTCCACTGACTCAAATGTTAATCTCCTTTGGCAACAACCTCACAGACACACCCAGGATCAATACTTTGCATCCTTCAATCCAATCAAGTTGACACTCAGTATTAACCATCACAGTGGTTAAGCCATCAACTTGCTAGATAGGTAGGTTCATTTGTTTCATTTTACTTTTGTATTTCAGGAAAAATTTCTATTTCTTTCATTTCAGTTTAATTTTGTTTTATATTGTTCAAACATTTACATGGTTCTAAAGACAAATCTATAAAATAAGCTACATATAGAAAGTTCGGCTTTCATCATCTCTGCCCCCTTTCCTCTGATTCCTTTGTCATCCTATAGATAACCATTTTATTAGTTTTTGGTTTATTTTTTTTTTCAGATAAGCAAACATATGCACACATACACACAAATCTCTATATCTATATCTGTATCTATATATTTAGAAGCTTTTCATTTTTAAGATAAAAGGCAGCATACTATACCTACTGTTCTGTCCCTTGGCTTTCACCAAAGACTATATCCCAGATATCACTTCAAAGCACTATATAAATTCCTCATTCCTTTTTATAGCTGCATAGTGCTCAATTGTGTGGATGTGTCCTAGTTTGGTAAACCAGTATCCTACTGATAGCCGTTAGGTCTGTTCCCAGTCTTTTACTGTAATAAATAATCTTGCCCAGGTATCTTTTCATTTTTTGCCAGTGTAGATTTAGGTAGATCCCTAAAAAGTGGTACGGCTGGGCCAAATGCTGAATGCAAATGTAATTTTGCTAGATATTGCCGAATTTCCCCCCAGAGGCCTTGTGCCATTTTGCATTCCCATCAGCAGCATATGAAAGTGCCTGTTTCCCTATAGCCTGCCAGCAGGGTATATTATCAAACTTAGGGATTTTTATCACGTTAGTAGGTATGGAATTGTAGCTCAGTTAGTTTTAGTGTGCATCTCTAAGAGTGAAGTTGCCATCTTTTTATATAATTCTGTAAAAACTGCCTTTTCTGCCCTATATACAATCTGTTCACATCTCTGGGCCTGTTCTTTGTTTTTTGTTTTTGTTTTTTTGAAACAGGGTTTTGCTGTGTCCCACAGGCTGAGGCATGGTGGTATGATCACGGTTCACTGCAGCCTTGATCTCCTGGTCTCAAGCAGTTTTTCTACCTCAGCCTCCCAACTAGCTGGGACCACAGGTGAGCTGCCATGCCCAGCTAATTAAAAAATTTTTTTTCATAGAGATGGGGTTTTGCCATGTTGCCCATGCTGGTCTCCAACTCCTGGGCTGAAGCAATTCTCCCACCTTGGCCTCTGGAAGTGTTGGGATTACAGGAATGAGCCACCATGCCCAGCTTGGGCCTGTTCTTTTGACCACATTCACTAGTTGTAAATCTGCATCCTTTGAAGGTGACTGAGATATTTTGAAAAGTTAAAAGTCTAAAAGCAAAAAGTTGAAAAGCAAAAACCTAAAGTTATTTGTTGAATAAAATTGCTGGGGTTTTGCTGTCAGATGGAACGGCTGGGACTGGCTGGGCATCTCTCTCAGTAAAGTCCCAGGACTTCTCCATATGCTCTTTCTGCAAGGGCTAGTTTGGGCTTCCTCACAGCATGGTGGCCCAGGGCAGTCAGTATGTTTGCGTAACTGCTCAGAACTCCAGAGCAAGCCCCAGCTAGCAAGGTAGAAGCTGCTTTGCCTTTTGTGTCCTAGTCTTGGAAATTATACAGTGTTACTTCTCCTGTATTCTATTCGTTACAAATGAGTCACAAGCCTGCCCAGATTTAAAGGGAGGGGAATCAGACTCTACTTCTTAATGGAGGAATGGCAAGTTTCTAGAAGAGCATGGCAGTTTTAATAACTATGAAGGATTTTACCCTACAAGTTAGCCTGTCACAGTTTCTTGAAGACTGGTAAGACACGAAACTCCAGGATCAGAAACAAAGGACTTTACCACTGTGGCACAGTAAACCTTCTGAGCATTAGCATATTTGCATCAGTCCCTGTACCCCCAAGTCTCACTGGGGAGAAGCAGATGGGTCCAGATAGGTTCCTGCACATGTGTTACAGGAAATTTCCATTCCTATTAATCTACTGAAGCTCTTCTCACAGAGTACCAATTGCCTTGTAAATGGAGAGTCAGTGTCCATGTCCCTTTCTGCAGCTTTCAGCACTACTGACCTGGCCAATCTCCTCTGCCTACCCTTCCTCCGCATTTTGGAAATGGACCTTCTCCCTCAGTTTCACTACACCACCATTTCCCTTCCACCTCTGATTACGTCTTCTCTGCCTCGTCCTCCTTTTTTAGTTCCTCTTTCCTAATTTGTCCCAGGCTCCACCCACATCTCTTCATGCCCTTGCCCAGTTCTCTTCTCTCATCCAGCAGGCTCTCCCAGAGTACTCACCTGCTGCTAACGTTATCCTCCCAGTGGCTGCTTCCCGCCATATCTGCTCCTGATTCCAGACCACATTTCCAGCTATCACAAGGCATCCAAATACTGTCAGTCAAGTTCCTCAAATTCAACTTGCCCCAAACCAAATTAACCTCTTCTCCCACACAACCGCCCACCCTATGGTGCCATCCCTGTCTGTTCATCAGAATCATCTCTGGTTGTTCAGGTGTAAGACTCTGGGGTTATTTTTGTTTCACTCCTATCTTTCTCTGCACATCTAATCAGGCACCAACTTCTACAGCCTGTCTCTGAAATGAATGGTTGCAGTGAATCGTTCCTTTCTTTCCAGGCCCGACTGCTGCCCTAGTTCCAACCCTCATTAATGCTCCCCTTCAAATCACCTACCACTGCCCTTCCTGGATGTGGGGCATCTTGGTGGCTAGGTAGTCATTCCCTTCCTCCCCTATTCCTCTGTGTGTGTCTCTTACAAAATCACAAGCTCAGTTGAATTTTGTGTATTTATCACACAGAAAATCCTTTCTTCCTTTCCTCCCTCCCTCCCTCCCTCCCTCCCTCCCTC
>NW_016820098.1:130734-135863 GCF_001698545.2 Rhinopithecus bieti | reverse complement strand
CTCCCTCCCTCCCTTCCTTCCTTCCTTCCTTCCTTCCCTACCACAAATATTCTTCAGAACCCACTCTGGAATGAGTGCTGTTTTAGATGCTGGGGCTCGAGCAGTGGACAAGACCAAGATTCTTCTCTCAGAGCTTACATTTGGGTTTGAGCTAATGGTGATGGGTAGAGAAAGAAATAACCAAGGCAATTTCAAACATTGGTAAGCACCGTGAAGAAAACCAAGATAATAAAATAGAGAATGACTGGATATGGGGAAGCAGATTGGGTGGTGAGGGAAGGGGTCTTTGAGGAAGGAGCTAACTTATGAGTGAAGAGCAGGAACTGCCTTGTGAGCATTACGGGATAGAGTGCTCCAGGAAGAGCCCCCAGCAGTGCAAAGGCCCTGAGACAGGAATGAGCTTGATGTGTTTGAGGCCCAGAGTGAGGTGAAGGTAACTGGGGAAACTGGCGGTGGGGGGGATGTCGGGTAGGAGAGGACGTCTGTACGGATGTAGACTATTTAGGGCCTTGTGAGTGATGGGCAGGGGTTTGGGCTTTATTCCAGTGTCAGTGGAAGCAGAGAGAGGATTGTGTGTCCCTGCTGGAACCTCTAAACCTCTCATTTACTTCTGACTTTTCTTCAGTTCATTTTTCACATTCCTGCCAAAGAGTCTTTCTGGAGGATGGATGTGATTGTGTCACTCTTGTGCCCAATAATGTTTCATGACCACTATTTCCTACTAGACAAATGATGGAATTCTTGGCATGGCATTCCAGGCCTTCAGCCATCAGGTCTGAGCCTTCTATTTCTGCCAATTCCACACTATTGAGTCCTTACTAGGCCTGCCCTTTCCTTCCTTCTCTGTGTCTTTAGTCTTGCAGCTTCTTCCGATGGAACATTTTACCCTCACTTACTCACTGTACAAATCTAACCCAAAAGCCACCCCCTCTGCAAAGCCTCCCTAGGCCCTCCCCAAGTGGAATGAATCTCTGTTTTCCCCATACGCCTTTTCTTCTCATCACTATTTCCACTGCTGTATGGTCAGCCTCGTGCACGTGTGCACAGGTCTGCCCTTCCCCGGGAATGAGTGTTTCTTGGGGTCAGGAATTAGGTCTTGCTCATTACCCGTCCCCTAAAAAGGCTTGCCATTACTGTTTTCTGAGATTAACAAGCTAGGAACACACTTACTTTGGTATCTGTCTTGCATTTGAAGAATGTGATAGGCTATTGCTTGGTTTCAAAACTGTGGGATTTGGGGCATGGCTCCATGGACATCCAGCTGTGTGGTTGCATAGCTGCCTAATTGTGTGACTGTTTAGCTGCATGAGAATATGGAAGCAGAGCGGTCTGGCCACAGTTTGCATGGTTCCATGGCTGGGTAGCTCCACAACTTTGACAGAAAACCTTCCCTTTGCATTTCTGTGAGTTACATCATGATTTCTACCAGCATTCTGAAGCTGACTGTATTTTTCTACAGGAGAGCCATTCGCATCTTGGGTGGGACTGCAGCAAGCATTGCTGAACACTAAGCATCCTTTCACTCTCCTACCAAATGCAGTATGGCCCCCTTGTCATCAAGACAACACCAAATGCCCCTGGTCCTTTACAAACTCCCCCTCTCCCTACCTGTTAAGATCCCTAGATTATGAGCACAAGGGGAGTTAGGTGAAGAAAAAGCTACAAAGAAATTATGTTCTGTTCATCAGAAGAAGCTTGGAGCTGAAAAAGGATCCAAATAATCATTGAGTACAAACGCTGAGGATTTTAAGAGGCAATCAAGACCCAAGAGCTTCACCACCTTTCCTGAAGTCCCATAGTTTGTCAGCAACAGAACCAAAACTAGAATGCATTTTCTTATCTGTAAGATGGAGATTTACAACTTGTTTTTGCATAACAAATACTTGTACATTTTACTTCTTCAGCCTGCCACTGTTCTAATTGTAAAATAAAACTAATTGAATACTTGTGGCAACCCCATGGGGTCAGACAACCCCTGCTTTGCAGATGAGCCACACAGTTAGTAAGACACTTACCCTCTTTGTGCCACAGTTCTCCTATAAAATACGCCCCCAGAACATTGAGGTGCACATTGAATTCTGTAATGTAATGTATGCTGAGGACTCAGCCAGTGCTTGATACATGTTAGCCATTATTTATTACAGCTGTGACTGTCTCTCCCCATGTGACTGGGGCTCCTCCCAGGGGACTCTGCTGCATCGAGTTGTATAAGTGCAACTCCTTTCAGTTGTCCCAGGTCTAAGTATCATCCAAGCAGATTCTCCATTATTTGCTTTTCCTGAAATGGACACATACAGTCAACGCGGGATGAGGACATGTCCTTGGGAGAGGAGGTCATCTTTGCATCATGTCTTTTAGGGACTCAGAATTTAATTTTCTGCCATTCCATGTCTTGCTTGATTCTTAGAGTCACTCGCTTCTGTAACCTTTGTTCCTGCCAGTGTCTGCTCTTGGAATGCCGCAGGCCCGCCTGCTGGTTGTTTTGTTCTAGAGAGTGGGAGAACCAAGAGGGAAGAGATACAGATAAAGAGAAGGAGAAGCTAAATTTCCATCACTGAAAAGAGCCAGAGAGCCCTGCTTCCTCACACTCTTTTTCTTTTCTTTTCTTTTTTAAGCCTCAGGGATATTTTCTTTGTTTCCAGGGACCTCCTGGAATCCAGGCTTGAAGTGGAGCAGATGTGTGGGTGGGTAGGGGAGACAAAGGGCCTGAGGGCAGAAACCGTTTTTGTTTTTTTGTTTTTGGAATGGACAGTGACACTGGCAAGGAGATTCTCCCACAGTCAGCATGCTGGGGAAAGAAAGATAGTGATTTTACTGTTGTCTTGAAAGATCTGATTTTATTTTTTTGAAAACCTCCAGAATGCTTAAATAAATATATTTGAATGCATCTCTGGGTTGTTGAATTTGTTGGAACCCAATGAACACATTAACTATTAATGAGGTGCTTGTGCTCCTTTGAAAACCTGATAATAATCCTCTTAAAAGAAAATTGTACCTATTTAATATCTTTCTTTGTGTATAATGCTAAATACGACATCTAAATTGGCTTTATAATCCACAATGCCCAAAGTGACTTCACTTGGCACAGTCAAAGGATACTTTAAGATGCTTTAAATCTATATGGACTCTGAAAATACACATCTTCCAGGTTAATGCTAATTGGTTTGTAGGACAAATGGGGAACCTATTTCTAAGAATGATACCTGAGGTGAAATGGAACCCTTTGCCTTCATGAGTCTCTAAAGTCCACTATTATGACCTAAATGGTCCCATGAGTATTTATTTTGCTACCTAAATTTTAATTTTCTTTGATGTGGATTTTGCCATTGGGATTATATACAAATAGGCATTATTGAAAGGCTTAAGATACGAAGGTAGGCCAAATATAAATGTCCTTTCAGACAGGGCAGTGGCCTTACCCTAAATGGAAGAATAAATTTATTTATTCAACAATTATTTAGGGTGCACTTTCAAAGTGCTAGACATAGTCCTAGGCACTCAGGCTAGATCTAGGAGGAGCCCTTGTGGAGTCTGCAGTCTGGAGCAGTGCTATCCAGAGACTCAGTGTTCTTTGCATTGTCCAATACAGCCTTGTGACTATGGATCACTGGAAATGGGGCTAGTGCTGCTGAAGAACTGAATTTTTCACATGATTTCATGTTAATTTAAATTTGCATAGCCCGGTGGAGCTGGCAGCTACCATATTGGACAGCACAGGTGGAAGAGGTAGATAGCAAATGAACTCACACAATTAATTATTATTGTTGCAAGTGCTACAAGAGAAGTCAGATGCGATGAAAAGTTGGTATGGGGAACATTTCTAGCAAAAGGAACAGCATGTGCAAAGGCCTTGAGGCAGGAAGAGTTTGGCACTTTCCAGCTATTGGAGGACAGCAATGTTATTGGAACATCATGCAAGCCATGAGTGAGGGGAGGCAGTGCTGGGAGCAGGAAAGGCTGGATCACATGGGAGCCTGTAGGCCACATTGAGGAGCTTGGACTTTATCCTAACAGTGATGAGAAGCCTTGGATGGGTTTTGAGCAGGAAAGTCCCTTGCTCCAATTGCATTACATTTTAAAAAAGATATTCATCAAATATAGCTTCTGTTTTTAGCACAGATGCCAATATCTCAGAAATCTTAGCTGACCCTTAGATTATGTGACATTTCCCAGTTTTATTTTTTCATAGTGCCTGACTTCTCTTTCAGAGCACTTACATTTATAATTAACTAGTTGTGTAAATTAGTTTGTTATTTATTTCTCCTTCTACCTGTGCCGTCCAGTGTGGTAACCACTGGCTTTACTGGGCTATATACCGCATGCGTAAAATTTAGACAGAGTTCTAAAAGGCTTGCTATGAAAATCAGCCCTGTTATGCGTCCCAGTTTATCAGTTCTCATGGAGTAACCACTATCAACTTTTTAAGTTTGCTCTCTGGTTTTATTTCCTTGTCTCTAAATAATTGACAAGTCATACTCTTTTTTTATTATTATACTTTAAGTTCTAGGGTACATGTGCACAATGTGCAGGTTTGTTACATATGTATACATATGCCATGTTGGTGTGCTGCACCCGCTAACTTGTCATTTACATTAGGTATGTCTCCTAATGCTATCCCTCCCCCCCCACCCCCACCCCACGACAGGCCCCGGTGTGTGGTGTTCTCCACCCTGTGTCCAAGTGTTCTCGTTGTTCAGTTCCCACCTATGAGTGAGAACATGTGGTGTTTGGTTTTCTGTCCTTGTGATAGTTTGCTCAGAATGATGGTTTCCAGCTTCATCCATGTACCTACAAAGGACATGAAGTCATCCTTTTTAATGGCGGCATAGTATTCCATGGTGTATATGTGCCACATTTTCTTAATCCAGTCTATCATTGATGGACATTCAGGTTGGTTCCAAGTCCTTGCTATTGTGAATAGTGCCACAATAAACATACATGTGCATGTGTCTTTATAGCAGCATGATTTATAATCCTTTGGGTATCTACCTAGTAATGGGATGGCTGGGTCAAATGGTATTTCTAGTTCTAGATCCTTGAGGAATTGCCACACTGTTTTCCACAATGGTTAAACTAGTTTACAGTCCCACCAACAGTGTAAAAGTTCCTATTTCTCCACATCCTCTCCA
>NW_016820098.1:117204-128154 GCF_001698545.2 Rhinopithecus bieti | reverse complement strand
CTGGGTCATATGGTATTTCTAGTTCTAGATCCTTGAGGAATTGCCACACTGTTTTCCACAATGGTTAAACTAGTTTACAGTCCCACCAACAGTGTAAAAGTTCCTATTTCTCCACATCCTCTCCAGCACCTGTTTTTTCCTGACTTTTTAATGATAGTCATTCTAACTGGTGTGAGATGGTATCTCATTGTGGTTTTGATTTGCATTTCTCTGATGGCCAGTGATGATGAGCATTTTTCATGTGTCTGTTGGCTGCATAAATGTCTTCTTTTGAGAAATGTCTGTTCATATCCTTTGCCCACTTTTTGATGGGAGTCATACTCTCTCTTGGTGTTTCAGTCTAAGGCCTGATCTACTGATTACCCACATGAAAGGTGAGGATTTCAGTCTTTCACCTCCATCCCACCACTGCCAATACATTGTAGCATAATTCGGTTAGATCAGTGTTCATTGTTGGTATTTTGTTAACACTTTCGCAGCTAAACCAGATTAGGATTACTTTTCCTTTCACAGATGATATTTTATTTTTGCTGCATTAAAAAAATTTTTTTAATGTGAACTCATCACTAATTCACATCAAACCTTCCTCTGGTTGTGTAAATCTCCTTTCAACAAGTTTGAACACATTAAGAATTCTATCACTTTTTTTTTTTTTTAATTGCCCTTGGAGCTTTCTGACCTGTTCCAATCTGGGCTGGTTGCTGTCCAGGCTGGCTGTATACCTCTTGGCCCAGACTCTTTCTTTGACATTAACCTGAGGATTTCCTTGGCCTCTCTCCTGTGTGTTGAATTGATCTCATAATTCCTGTATTCTGTGTCTTTCTCTTCCTTGGTTTGTTCTCTTGTTTGGGCAAGAACATCCTTAAGTAGCTTTCTACGTGAGAAGTGACATCTGTTTGAGACTTTGCTTTTCAAAAAATTTTTTATGCCTTGTACATTTAATTGATAGTTTGGCAGGCTGTAAAATCACATTTCCTTAGGGTTTTGAAGGTGTTGACAAGTCTGATGTCATTCTGATCCTCAATCCTTTGTATGAGATTTGTCCTTTCCTCCTGCCCCCATCCCTCTGTGTGCCTTTAAAAAAAAATCTCGTAGCCTTCAATTATGAAAACATTTTCTCAAGTTATTATTGTTATTCCTTTTTGCCCTAGGCTGGTCCTCTAATTTTCTTATCTTTCCCCTCATATCTTCCATCCTACTTTTTTCGAGATTTCTTCCATATTGTCTTCCAAATTTTCTTTTGAATTTTTTATTCCCTCTACCTTATTTTTAATTTCTAAGAACTCTTTTTTGGTTCTCTGAATGTTCCTTTTCATGGCATCTCATTCTCAGTTTTTTAGATGCAATATCTTTCTGATGATAACATTAATTAGGTTTTCTCCCCTTATAGAGTTGGTTTATTCAAGTTTATGTCCCCTCTTTCTGTTTTCTTGGCCTTTCTCCTGTTTGGGGGCTTTCCTCTAATGTCTGCTGGCCCTAAACTGTTGGCTCATATTTAAGGAGAGGTCACTCCGATGCTGGTTGGAAGCTCCATTTATGAAGTTGGGCTTAAGGTCTGCTGTCTTCACTGTAGAGTATCTGGCTGGATCATTCCTTTCAGGAACTTTTGATGTCTGTATTTTCAGGCCTTTTTGAGGGAAAGGGATTGATCAGATTCCACTGAGCAGACTCTCCCAATTTCCTACCTGGAGGGCGCATGCCTGACTGAGTAGGGGAAGAAGCCTGGAGTCCCAGTGCTTCATATTTTCAACACAATAGCCCCGACCTCAATTGTTCTAAGTGATCCTCTGGCCAAAAGGTTTCACCAGGAAGTTTTTTACTAGAAAGTAAAACAACAACTTCTTTCAGGGTGAAGGAGGGGCAGTCATTCAGATTTGGTATTTTGGGGAGAGGTCCTTGGGTTCTAACTGCTTCTTAAGCCAGTTTTCCACAAATCCTTTCTCTTCCCCTTCCAAAGATATCTAGCATCTTCAATTCCTGAGTTCCTTGGGGATAGAGGGATAAAAACCACGTTGTACTCAAGTTTTCTTTTCTTTTTTTTTTTCCTTAGCATTCAGATTTCTTGAACTGCTAAGATAGTAAGCACTTGCTTATCTCCTTTCCAGCTTCCAAAATTTTGTAGTACATCTACTCTCTGCTCTTTTTCCTATGAGTTTATGCCTCTAAACGTTCTCTTATGTTTGTTTTAGTGGGATTTGGGAGTGGGACAGAGCTCATTGCATTTACAATGACAGAATTTGCCATTTAAAAACTGGAATTCAACGAGCCTTTTTTTTTTTTTTTTTTTTTAAGTCCCTTGGTTATATTGTAGAAAATGGACTTCATGGTTCTGTTAGTTTTGTATTGGATGGTATAGAGAGTAGAATTGTATCCCCCAGAAAGACATGTTGAAGTCCTAACTCCCAGTACCTGTGTGTGGCCTTATTTGGAAATAGGGTCTTTACAGATGTAATCAAGGTAAGATGAGATTATACGATATTAAGGTGAACCTTAATCCAATGGCTAGTGTTCTTGTAAGAAAAAGGAAATTTGGACACAGACACAGAGAGAGAGGAGAATGCCATGTGCAGTGAAGGCAGAGATTGAAGTGATGCATCTACAAACCAAGGGACACTACGGACTGTCTGCAGCCACTGCAAGCTAGAAGAAGGCGTGAAACTGATTCTCAGGTCCTCCAGAAGGAACCAACCCTGCCAACACTTTTATTTCAGACTTCTAGCTCCCAGAACTGTGAGACAATACATTTCTACTGTTTTGAATCACCCATTTTTGGGTTCTTTGTTGCAGCAGTCCCGTGAAACTAATACAGATAGGTATTAAGTTACGTGATTTAGTATTCTTAGAAATGGGGGCCCTTTGAGAAACTTTCAATATTCTTAGAAATGGAAGATGCCTTGAGAAATGGAGGGTGATTTTCCCTGAAGCAGCAATTTATTCTCTATATAATTTGTTATCTGGCAGTTTCATTGAGTAAATGTCTTAATTATTCTTCAACACTGTAAAATTGTCATGGTATAGAACACATCTGATGTGTCTTCTTCTTCTGGCTAACTTTTAAAATGCCAATCTGATTTATTTGGAAAACTATCAAGCCAAACAGAACCAGCTGAACATTGAGAAAGCTAATCAGAAGAAAGAAAAAGGAAAAAAGAGAGAGAGAGAGGAGAGAAGGGAAGGGAAGGGAAGGGAAGAGAGAAAGAAAGGAAAGGAAGGGAGGGAGGGAGGAAGGAAAGAGAGAGAGAAAGAAGGAAGGAAAGAGAGAAAGAGAGAAAGAAAGGAAGGAAGAAAGGAAAGAAGGGAAGAAAGAAGAAAGAAGGGAAGAAAGAAAGAAAGAAAGAAGGAGATGGGGAAGGGGAAGGGATGGAAGGAAGGAAACGAAGGAAGGAAGTAGGGGAGGGAGGAGGAAAGAGTAAGAGAAAGAGAGAAAGAAAGAAGAAGGAAGGAGAAGAGAAGAAGAAAAGAAAAGAAAGGAAGGAAGGAAGGAAGGAAGGAAGGAAGGAAGGAAGGAAGGAAGGAAGGAAGAGAAAGAGGGAGTCCAAATATATCTTCATTCATTTTGACCTAAACTCTGGAAAATCTTCCAGCAGTATGAACCCAATATCCAGATTCTAGTCCCTCCACACAGATTCTTCTAAGGACTTTCTGTTTTTGCAGTTGCCCTGGGGTTGTAGCTTTTCCCAAAGAGCTAGAAAACACTAGTTCTAAAGGACACATTAATAAATGCAGGTGACCACAAGGACCTGTGGAGAACAAAGAGAAATAATGAGAAGAGCCCCAGGAAAGACCTCACTAGCAGATTTTCTGTCTCCTTTGCATCTGTTTACCTCTCATGTCAGAGTGAGGACCTAGCTGGATGCAGGAAACCCAGGCAAAATCTACTTCCCAGCAGAGTTCACTATTGGTGAAGAAATAGCCCAAAAATTAGATTTCACACAGTTCAAAAGCCAATTCGCACAAAATGAATTTGCCGCTTAGTGAACCCACTTGAATACCTAAGGTCTTTCCCAAGGTTTTGATTCTGTCTCAGCTGTTGCCGCAGCTGCCTTGGGTTGGAATTGTTAGTCCAGGAATTCTTCTAAGTGTGAATGATGGGCCTTTCCTTTAAATCCATTTTTGTGGTTTTATTTCCCCTAAACTTTCTCTTTGGGCTTCTGCTCTGCTCCTGTTCCTGCCCCTGCCTGTATCTACTTCTATATCCATGGGGCAGTGTTTGAGAAATTGGAACCCTGGGTTCTTTCTTTACCCCTTTTCAATGAAAAGAACATTTGACTAGCTCTTGGCTAGTATTTTTGGACTTTCAGTGAAATGGTTGTTGGTGAATTACAACTTGATAAAATGACCCAGAGGACAGATGTCCTATCCAAGAAAGCATCTTTTGCTTTAGGAAGGCAATAGAAGGTCATTAGGATTAGGTAGCCTGAATTCTGTTCTGGCTTGCTTGTTTTTTGTGTGTGTTGTTTTTTTTTTTTTTTTTTTTTTTTTTTTTTTTTTTTTGAGACAGAGTCTCGCTCTATTGCCCAGGCTGGAGTACAGTATAGTGGTGTGATCTCAGCTCACTGCAACCTCGGCCTCCCGGGTTCAAGCAATTCTCCTGCCTCAGCCTCCTGAGTGGCTGGGATTACAGGCACCCACCACCATGCCTGGCTAATTTTTGGTAGGGACAGGGTTTCCACCATGTTGGCCAGGCTGGTCCCGAACTCCTGACCTCAGGTGATCCCCCTGCCTCAGCCTCCTAAAGTGCTGGGATTACAGACATATGCCACCATGCCTAGCCTCTGGCTTGCTTTTCACTCATCGAGGTAGAGCTCTGCATCCCCAAGCTCCAGTTTCCCCGTAAAATGGAGATAATATTGCCAACTTCACAGATGTAAGGATTAAATGACCCTGGGGATAGCTTGAATGCTTTTTTTAAAATTACGATTTACTTAAAAATGTGCATATTAAATCAGGTAAAGTTACTCCTTATAGCTTATAAACAATTATAAAACAAAAACATGATTTACAAAGGAGAGAGGTGCAAACGAGGCCAGTGACATTCTGAATAACAGCATTAATCTAATATAACAAGTAGTTTTGTTTTATGGAAACTGAATCACAAATATTACTTTCAGTGATAGAAAGATACATTTGCTTATTTTCCATTTCACTTTTGCCCACTGGATCCTTTTGATTTTTGAGGAACGAGGGGCCATCATTTGAATCGTTACCACTATCACAGTTATTTTTCATTTTAACGGTGGTGCCAGCTTTAGCCATCCACTGCACTTACTATAAGTTGGTGCCTCTAAGGATGGGAACTGTGTGACACAGATGTGGATGCCACTGTTTCCATCACAGGGCTCCTGCACAGGTGAAGATTCAATTCTGTCACCTTCTTCTATATTTAAATGACTCAGAAGCTTTCATCCATGATGCCCTTTTGCTGTCATGAAGTATAGAGATCTCATTTATATCTTCCTTTCTTCATACTTCAAGACTATTGAAGAAGTTGATGCCATTTCAGCCTTTAAAACAATACATATGACAGCACCAAATCATGGAATTCTATTAAGTTGAGATCATTTGGATGATTCCAAATTTGCTAATAATAGTTTTTGTTTTTGTTTTTTTCACAATTACTGTAAAACAGAAGAATGATAGTATATCCTCAGATCCCCCCAGGAATTTGCTGACTGTCACATTTTTAGGCAAATTGGCCAAAATATAGGAAAGTGTCTGGCATGTAGTAGGTACCTGGTAAGGAAAAGTTTTTATGAAATTCATGCCAAAACCATCCAGTAAGGCCAGAGACTTCCAAACTTTAAAGTTCCATAACTGGACTTCAATGATTCTATGTCTCAAAAAAAAATTAAAAAACATTAGGGAAAACATTACTCAACTTAAACTTTGACAAAGTTGAATTGGAATATTAAGTAACTAGCAACACTGGTGCCAGAAGTGAGTAAAGTTGTTTGCAGAGTGCAAACAAAGTTAGTCATGGTCCTTGCCCACAGACTTGTAGTCTACATAAGAACCAAAAGGGCCTGAAGAAATTACTGTAAAACCTGTCACATTAAGGAGCAAGAGGCTATGGAAAGGATACCCATTCTCACGATGAACAAGGTTGTCTTGTAGAGAAACTGAAGGCCTTCATCCATAGACAATCCAGAGCATGAAAATTACAGGGCCAGGATACAGAGCCGATTTCGGAAGATTCAAACCCCAGAAGCTGATAGCTGCTCAGACTGTGAAAGGGGATCCTGAATCCATTCTGCTGGCCTCCCCCATCAAGATGGAGTTCTCACAGGAAAGGACAAATGCACAAATTCCAATGTGGTTGTCAGGGAACCCTCTGGCAAAGCACCAAAAAAAAAAAAAAAAAAAGCGTGCCAGTGAGTGTGCCCTAGGAATAAAGAAGAAAGTCATTTGTGTGTTTGTTGGGAAGCAATTGTGGTGAGACTGGATCTTCTCACATTGGGCACAGTTAGCACCTGATGGCAAAGGAAACTGCATGCCACGCTCCAGGAAGGGCTTTCCTCACAGACTCACAGCATGGCCTGCTACTCTTCCAGCCGTGACATTGGGACTCTGCTGCAAGGATGCCAGCTAGCTGATTTTCTGGGCTCAACTTGTGAACTGCAAAGATGCAGGCAAGGGGCAGAGAAAACCCTGGATGAATGCATTTGGAAATAGATCATGGGCAAAGGGTAATTCATAGATGTTTGGACCTGGAAGAGACCTGAGGATAGAGAAAGTAACTTTTTTAGACTCACTCCAAGAAGGCACCTTGGCCATGTTTCATGGTTTGACAAGCTTGGGAAATGCTCCATACCCTGAACTCCTCTTAGAGAGACAGTGTACATTCCCATAGTAATAGTTGGAACTATGTCACATGGCCACATCTAGCTGGAAGGGAAGCTGGGAAATGTCTTTTAGCTGAGCAGCAACAGATCAAGCTAAAAGCCAAGATTCTGTTACAATAGCAAAAGCAAAGGCCTCATATTGAAAGGCAACTAGCAGTCTGACAACAGTCCCCCAACTTTTGGGGCATCATTTTGAAAAAATGGTAACCACTGCTAAAGGGGGCTTTTCACTTCCATTTCCATTGCATGGAATTATACCAGTTGATCTCCACCCAGGATAACTCCAGGACAGAGCCTGTCAGCCTGTGGCGGAACTTCCTTACCCCCGGAAGTTACTCACCTCTCTGCCCTCCCTGCCCTAAATAGTTGAAAGCCCAGAGAGCTTTTTCTCAGGCCTCCTCATTTTGACTCAGCTCTGTCTTTCTCAGGGCTAAGCACCAGAGACTTCATCTCTGCTTCACTTTCTTTCTCTCTACACAACCCCAAGTTTACTCACTTTCCTTTATTAACACAATCCTCTAATAGTGTGAACTACAACAAAAGGCAATATTGTGTGCTTTCCTGAAAGCAAAAACATAAACAATTGAAAATGTGTGCAATTCAAATAGCTCAGAAATGATTTGTGTTTCTTTGCTTACTTATGTTGTAATTTCAGGACTGTTTTGTCATCATTTCTGAATGATATCCTTCTGTGAGGTTCCTGACATGATTCCTCTCTTTCTTAGTTAAATGGGGAAAGGAACTCATGTGTAAATCTATTAATTTGGGAGAATCTCAGAAGTCACCACCCACAAGCGAATAGGCTTACTTCAGCAATTTGGAAGTGGTACCTTAAAATCTTTGATTTCAATGTTCACATTTATAGCAAGGTAGTTGAATTTGAAGCAGGACTGAATTAAGAATAACTCCACTGAATGCCAGGAAACTGCCTTTGGGTGGCATTTGACTGGGCATGACCTCAGTTGTGGGCAGTCTCACTGGAGCAAAGAGCCCAAACCCCAAGGAGGCTTTTGAGACAAGGCCTGGGTGGAGAGGTCCTGCCTTGCCCACAGTGGAGCCACACTGGGAGTGTCATCTATTTATACCACTAATCCTATTCTGGACCAGGTCCCTGCTTGACATAGTATCCTCTCAATTAATTTGTAGAACAGCCTCCTGAGGTTAGCATCACTATTCCCACTTTGTAGATGAAGAAATTGAGGCTTCGAGATATAAAAGAAGCTACCCAAAGTCACACAGTTGAAAGTGCCAGACTCAAGCCAAGCTTTGCTTTACTCTAAAACCCTTTTTTGAGACCACTGAGTCCCAGACTTTTGGAATTCATTGGCCAGTAAAAAGGAAAAAAGAAATGTGTACGTTTAAAAGAAAAAAAGATGTGAGTGTGTGTGCATGCTGATCGAGGTGCTAACGTTTTATTTAGGGGGGCATGAAAAAGACCTGTCATTTATTACTTCTACCATTTCATAAGAAAGGCTATCTTATGCATACCCATGCACACATGCACATGCACACACACTGCAGAAAGCACTGCTAAATCAATTCAGAAAGTATGTACTAGCACTTATGATGTGCTAGGCACTGTTCTAGTCGTTGCAGAATATAATAGTGACCAAAAAAAAATTCCTGCCCTCATGCTTAAAGCCTAGGTACAGGGTAATAGATTTAAAACAAAGAAGAAGGAAAGGACATAGTATTAATACGTAGAAGTAAGTGCTATAAGAAAAAAAAGAGAGGAGAGGGATAGATAGGTATGTGAGGAAGGAAGCCCTTCCTGAAGAAGGGACAGAAACACACCAATCTTGCTAAGAAAGGGAGTGAGCGATCCTAGCGCCCACACTAACCCACCGCACTATCTCATTTTTCTCATTGTACCATGTGCCAGGGAAATTGTCTCTGTGACCCGCCTTTTGGAAACCTCTGCCCTGTGCTGTCCTAGCTCCACAGAAGTTGAAATGGGAGGCACCTGCATGAAGGGTTCAGACTCTGCTTCTAGTTCATGTCCTCTCAGGCTTCGTTGGCTGCAGTCTTACCTTGCCTCTGACGTGGTCAGGGAAATTTTTCATTTTGCCCCAGCGTGAATCAATAGTTTGAAGGAAGAACTGTGAATAAACACTTCTGCTTTCTGAGGGCAAAGGCTGCAGGGCTTCGCGTGCCTTCCTGCTGTGCTACTTCCCCTTTGCTGGACTTGCTGAATTAGTTTGAGCTGGTGGATACTTGTTTCATCTCCCCATGTGTTTCTAGCCTCTTGTGGGAAGAAAATTTAGACAAAATATGCTTGTGCTCATTTTATGAAGGTTTTCCTCTGGGTTTTTGTTGTTGAAGTTGTTAAAAGGGATATTTCTCAAACTTTATGAAGATGAAGAGCATATATAGATCTCAAAATTTCCTCTTGCTCTCTCTGTGTGTGGGTTTTTTTTTTTTTTTTTTTTTTTTTGAGACAGAATCTCATTCTATTGCCCAGGCTGGAGTGCAGTGACATGATCTTGGCTCACTGTAGCTTCAAACTCCTGGGCCCAAGTGATCCTCCCGCCTCAGCCTCCCAAGTAGCTGAGACTGCTGGTGTGCACCATCACTCCCAGCTAACTTTTGTATTTTTTGTAGAGATGGGGTCTTACTATGTTGCCCGGGCTGGTCTCAAACTCCTGGCCTTGAGTGATGCTCCCACCTTGGCCTCCCAAAGCACTGGGAGTTTATAGGCATAAGCCACTGTACCTGGCCTTCTCCTTCTCTAGATAGCCACCTATCCCATGCAGAATTCCCCACTATCTTCGCAGTCTGTATTCTCCTAGAACCGCAGTTTCTGGTTTTTGCTCTGAGTACAGCATTCCAATTTCTCACAAAATTTCAATTTCTCACGGTAAATAGGGCAAGGTGGTGCTTGGAATCACAGAGACTAGAGTTCTAATTGTTGCTCTACCTCTTACTAGGCTGAGACCTTGGGAAAATTACTTGAACTTTCTCAATCCTAGTTTTCTTATCTGTTGCGTTCCAGTAACAAGAGTCGTTACCTCATAGGATTGATGTGGATATTAAATGAAAGAACATACCATAAAATTTATTGAAATTTATTATGTGCAATGCACTATTCTAAGTGCTTTGTGTATATTAACTAGTTGAATCCTCCACAAATTCCTTAAAATCAGAGATACTATTTTAGAGAAGAAGGAACTAAATCATGTAGAAATTAGGCTGCTTGCTCAAGGTCACTGTGTGTTCCTAACATGTAGAGTGATGGTTTTCATTAATATAATCTTGGTGGGGAAATTAGGAACCATCTGGTCTTGTCATTGGAGCTCAGCTATCAAGTTGCTACTTAACAGGTAGTTTCATTAAAAAGCAAAGGAATATATCAAAGTGTATTTCTCAAAATGTTAAAAACTTAATTATCATACAAATAAATAGTGAGCAGGTATCACTATCTTTTTAACTCATTTATGAGGGTCACAGCTGGATGATAAAGTCAGCTCAAAAGAGAATATGAGGATGTGATTATTACAAGGGCAACACGAAGAACCCTTGTGGTGATGGAGCTGTTCTGTATCTTGGTTGCAGTGGTGGATACGTGAAAGTGCACATGTAATAAAATTGTATAGGATTAAATACAAATATACAAATGAGTACAAATTAACACCAGGGAAATCTAAATAGGACTGGTGGATTGTACCAATGTCAGTACCCTGGATAGAATCTCGTACTACAATTTTCTGTAAGATGTTACCATTGGGGGAAATTAGAAAAGAGAATGGAGATCACTCTGTATGATTTCTTACAACTTCATGTGAATCTATAGATGATTTTGAATTGAAAAGTTTAATTTAGGCTGGGTGCAGTGGCTCATGCCTGTAATCCCAGCACTTTGGGATGCTTAGGTGGGTGGATCACAAGGTCAGAAATTCAAGACCAGCCTGGCCAACATGGTGAAACCCTGTCTCTACTAAAAATACAATAATTAACTGGGCATGGTGGCATGTGCCTGTAATCCCAGCTACTTGGGAGGCTGAGGCAGGAGAATTGCTTGAATGGGGACCCAGGAGACAGAGGTTGCAGTGAGCCGAGATTGTGCCACTGCATTCCAGCCTGGGATACAAAGTGAGACCCTCTCTCCAAA
>NW_016820098.1:71565-116972 GCF_001698545.2 Rhinopithecus bieti | reverse complement strand
CATGGTGGCATGTGCCTGTAATCCCAGCTACTTGGGAGGCTGAGGCAGGAGAATTGCTTGAATGGGGACCCAGGAGACAGAGGTTGCAGTGAGCCGAGATTGTGCCACTGCATTCCAGCCTGGGATACAAAGTGAGACCCTCTCTCCAAAAAAAAAAAAAAAAAAAAAAAAAAATTTTAAATAAAAAAAAAAAAAAAAAAAAGGCCAAAAAAAAAAAAAAAAAAAAGGGAATATGAGAAACTTTTAAAAATAGCCAGTGGAAAGAAGGAAAGCTGAGATAAGATTGCTAAATTAAATATGAAACTAGTTACATCCTAAAGGACAAAACAAAACAAAAACAAAAAAATCCCACAAAACCCAAACCTATAGTCTTTGGGGTTCTCTTCTCTATCAGACAGAAAAGAAACTCATCACACATGATCAGTTCTCAGAATTGTAAACTGTTTGGCCCTAATCAAATGCACAAACCAAGTTGCATGCTCTAGGCCAGGATCTCTCAATGCCACCAGCACTATTGAAATTTGGGGCCCAAATAATTCTTTGTTAGGGGTGCTGTCATGGGCATGTAGGATGTTTAGTAGTATGTGTGGCCTCTACAGCTGAAATGTCTCCACATGTCCACTGGGGATAAAGTCATGCTGGGTAGGAACCCCAGAACACCTTTAGGCGAGCTTGTTGGGAAGTGCTCCTAGCATAATGTTAATCATCTTTTCTGCATTATCCCAAACTCTAGATAATTGTTCTTCACAAATAAAACTGCCAGTTGCAGGGTCACTGTGCTGAATAGAAGCACAGTGTGCTCTAGGAGGAGTCACAGACTTTTAGCAGAACAAGATCCTTAGAGATTTGCTAGGCCTGCTTCACCCTCCTCGTTTCCCAGCTGAGGAATACCAGTGGAGACAGCTCCCCTACAGGCACACAGCTAGTTCATGTAGGTGTGTCCAATTCAATCCTGTCTTCTTTCAAAATGGATGTGAAGCAGTCATTACAAAGTCATTAAAACTTTGTAGGTGCCAATTATGTGCCATGCTCTGTGCTGGGCTCACAGCCAGGTGATGGCTAACAAAAGGTCCTGCTCTTGAGGCACTGATGGTCTTCCTGGGGAGATAAGGATGTAGGCAAATAATTACTGTGGGAGGGATATTCAGTAGTGCAGGCTGAAGATGAAGGCTGTGATGGCCTTAGAGTCTCAGGGATAAGCCCTAAGGGAGTCTGAGGAGGACCAGAATTCCCAGCGCCATGATCACAGAGAGGTGGTTGTATTCATTGCAGAGGAAAGTTGTTGTTCCTGGCTCAGAGGAAATGTGAGGCCTGAAAGCGAATCTGCCCACAGTGTAGCCCTGGGCCAGGTTCTGGGATTACTGGGAGGCCCAGAAGGCAATGATAAGCGGGGGCGGGGGAGTGAAGAAATGGGGAGCTGTGAAGAAAAAGTGGAAGAAAGGAACAGATTTATAGCCAAGAGATCAGGCCAAAGATAGGACAGGGTGGGTGAGTGGGAGGAATGCAATTCTGAGATGGAGAAATTAAGACAACTAGAGTTCCAGGAAGAAGAGAACAACTGGGTAAAACCACAGCAGTGTTTAGAGCACGGTGGTGCCCGTGGTTTACTATTAGTAGTCACTATGGTTTCCAGAAATCTAAGTGCATGAATGACACCCAAGATCTGAATCTGGGACTTTCTGGCTGGCTGCACCCTGCCAGGCTCATGTGCTTGGCCTTGGAGAGGAAAGGGACTGGAACTGGGACTCAGAACAAAAACTTGGCAGAGCATGAATCCAGGCCTGGCTGGCACAGGAGCTGCTTCCAAGATATTTTACATCCAAAGCACCAACCTCACATGTTGTGGCAGTTACAGGAAGGAGGCTTCCAACTTTAGCATCCTTCAAGCCGTTGCCTCGTTCCTCATGATTCACCAGGGAGAGAGAAACTGGAAAACGAACCAGAAGGATGTAGGGAGAGGATTAGACAAAATAAGGGCCAGAGCAAGGTGCAAAGTGGGGATGCTGCCCGACAGTTCTTTGGGATTCAGCAGGCAAGCCTTCCTTGGGGAAACACTTTCAGGCAAGGAGGGGAACAAGTTGAGATATAAAGCAATGATCCTGTGAAAATAGATAGGATTGAAAATGAACCAAGACAATCTTTTTATCTGCCCAGCTTCTTGAATTCAGGTGACTCTGGATGACGAAACATCTATGTAATAGCTTTTCTGTTATTCTTTCCTTTCTGGACAATTGGATTAGAAAACTCGAGTAAACCTCAGTTATAGCATCCCTGAAAACACAGCTCAAAAGGGGAAAAGTTGAAGAGAGCTGGCTTTCCTTTCTCTGGGATATAAGATGTAGAGTTTAGGTTTGGTGTTGAGGTTTTGAGGCCTTTTGGAATATTAAAAGGAAGAGAGAGGATTCTCAGGAAAGGATGGAAGTGCTGTAGGAACTGACTATCCTACAAGTGTTCCTCCCTGCCACTCCCTGGAAGTGAGTGGTTGTGCTCTGGAGGTGGAAGGGGAGGGAATTAGCAATTTTGGAGTGCTCATCTTTGCAAAAGTTCCCTGGGTGAGTCAGTCTGTGAGCAGGGAGGTGCAGGAATATCTTTTTTTTTTAAACAGAGTCTTGCTCTGTCGCCCAGGCTGGAGTGCAGTGGTGCAATCTTGGCTCACTGCAAGCTCCAACTTCTGGATTCACACCATTCTCCTGCCTCAGCCTCCCAAGTAGCTGGGACTACAGGCACCCGCCACCACACCTGGCTAATTTTTTGTATTTTTAGTAGAAATGGGTTTTCAGCATGTTAGCCAGGATGGTCTGGATCTCCTGACCTCGTGACCCGCCCGCCTCAGCCTCCCAAAGTGCTGGGATTATAGGCGTGAGCCACCACACACAGCCAGGAATATCTTTAGGTAACCCCATGCCACTAATAAAATTCCCCATGTGCTGTAGCTAAATAGTTTCTGTCTTAGTGTACATTGATTTCCTTGGGACCTAGGGCCATAGCTACAGGGGATTTGGACCTAATAGCCATAACAAAATAAATGAGAATTTGGTTAATAGTAGCTAATATTAAAGCTAATATTTGTTAGCAGTTTCTATGGGTCAAATGTGCTGCATACTGGTGGTGGCACCCACTTAGGTAGCAGGTGAAAAGTTGGCTTCTTTTAACCTGGGATTTGCAACCAAAGTTAAAAACTCCAAATTTAGAGTTTTTATATTATAGAGCACACCTTATGCTGTTCATTGAACATAAAAAATGTATTCATGTATATAACTATACTTTATCTACTGGATAGATTTTGCAATGTCATTCTGGGGCTGACTCCAGATCCCTCTCCATGAGGATTTTGGGTGAAGCACCTAGCCGGGCATGAGACATGAAATTTCCTGTCTGCTTCATCCAGAGCCTTTTCTTCCTTTGTCTTTCTCATTCTGCATCCTTTGCTGTTTCACATCCCACCCTGGTTTGCCACAGAATTAATTAGCCTCCAAGGAACCCCCATTTCTTCATCTGCGGGTATGCAACATCTTGACTGTAACTACATTTTCTGAGGCTCTAGCCGGCTCCCTTCCCAGTATCTTACTGTTTAAATCCGCACAAGGCTAGGGCTTTGGGCTTTTGAACATTTACTCCCCTTTGATGTGACTTCTGCAAAGTGCCTGCTTCAGCTGCTCTTTCGCTCAAATGACTTTTGTTGCCTTCTTCCTCATTCTGCAGTGTTGAGAAGAGGGACAGAAAGGCTTAACATGTGGTTATATATGGAACACCTGGGCTTTTAAGAGAACAAATTTTCCGTCTGACAATCAATGATCTCTAGTGAGACTTAAGTGTGGATTTAACATGAAGTAAGTGACAAGACTCACACCATCTTCATGACTTCTGGAATCCAGAGGTAGGAGCAGGTAGGAAGAGGTTTCCATCCTCACAGCGTTTGACTGTGAAGTCCTCATAGTAGATGATTTGCTTTCCAGGAAACTGATTTGCTTTCCAGGCTCACCAGGGTGAGTATTAAAGGACCAGCGAGTAGGCAAGGCTAGGAGCAAAACTGCAAATTTATTTTTTTGGTCACTTAGCTTCAGGGAAGAAGGTGTGGAGGGTGAGGTCTGTCGGCCTCCGGCAAAGGAGGCCAAGAGAGTCACCCGGTGGAGCTCTTGGGCGGAGCTCCTGCAGTCCCAACAGGAGTGGGGGCTCAGGAAGTGAGTGCAGCACGCCCCCCCCCCCAGCCGCTTTTATGTTCTGGGCCTGGGAGTGGGAGGGCAGTGGGCGGGACATAGGCGGGTCCAGGGCCAGGTGGTAGGCGTGGCTAGGCGGGTTCCGGTTTTTCTCCGTCGGAGGTCGGGTTGCACCTGTGCAGTCGACCTGTGTCTTTCCCGGCGCGGGAAAGTTGACGGTGAAGAACCCGGAACTGCGCCATCTTGCCTCTGTTCGTCCAAACAGTAGAGACCCTGTGTTGTTGATTATTACTGTGTTGTCCACTTGGTCCATACATCTCCATTAAGAGGGCACTAACTGACCAGGAATTCCTGAAGTCCGCCTAATCCCAAGATGCTTATCCGTGAGAGAGCTTTCAGCTACAAGTGACAGAATGACCTACCAGGCTGCTAAGTAGCAAGGAATTTGTTATCCCCACAGCAAGAAACTCAGAGGCAGGGAGGCTCGAGGTTGAGCTAACTCCATAGCACAGGGAAGCCAGGCTTCCAGGTCTTCTTTCCCATGAGGTCAGGTCTTCATTCACTCTCAAGCAACACAATTCAGAGGCAGGAAAGGAAGTTTCCTCCATTATCTTTTTCCCAGAAGCCCCACAGAAGATGACCTTGACATATCATGGGGCAGAATTAAATCACATTCTCACCATAGAACACATCACTGGAAAATGAGAGGATTTAACCATAACTATCTCAAACCAGTCATACTTTATTCCCTGGGACTGGGGGAAGTGCTCCTGGGGAGCTGGGAGAGCCAAGATTGCCATTTCAGCCTTTGTCACAGGAAATTAGGTCTGCTAAGAAGAGTGAAAATGGCTGTTGGGTGGGCATCAGCAAGATGGACAAGAGTCCTTTGTCAGAATGCCAAAGGTGATAGGAAGTGGAGAAGAACATGAAACGTCTTATTCCCTTTTGAGTCCTAACCACTTCCACTGTTCTTATTTTCCTGGTTTTGCCCATTAGCCCATTACCCTCTTGCCTTTGCACTTGCCTGGAGAGACAACAGTTTAGGGGCTCTGCTGGTTCAAGAAGGACTGTGCAGGTAGCATGGCCACACACCATGTATAGGTAAGAGAGGAGATGGCAGGGGTGGGGGAACCAGATCTGGGGAGATGGGTATGGGACAACCCTGCAAAACCAGGTAATTTATAGCTCGGGAGAGCCTCTCAGGCTCAGACATCACGAGGGATGTTTTCTGGCAGTGGGTGGACACTCAGGCTTCAGTATGACTGCCATGGAATTGCTAGCAGTGGTCAGTTCTTTTCCAACAAAGTTGTAGTGAGTAGCTATCCATCCTTACCACCTCTGCTCCATATCTGCTCATGAACCTAGGCATATAATTACTGAAGCTAGTTGCAGGCACAGAAGTTATGGTTGTGTCACTGGAATACCCAAGTTTACAGAGCACCATTAGGTATTAACTGAATTCCTGGGCATGGTCCTTGAAAACAGAATGGGAAACTCCCATGACGTCAATTGTGTTTGTTTCCATTGCTACTGCAACAAACGACTACAACTTTAGTGGCTTGAACAATACAAATGTATTATCTTCCAGCCCCATGGGTTAGAAGCCTGATATGGTCTCCCTGGGCTAAGTTGTCAGCAGAGCTGCATTCCCTACTGGAGACTCCTTGGGATAATCCATTTTCTTTACTTTTTCAGCTTCTAGAGGCAGCCTGCATGCCTTTGTTCATGGCCCCTTCCTTCATTTTCAAAACTAGCAACATTGTATCTCTCTGTGCCTTTTAAAAACAGTGGTATCTCCTTTGAGTCTCTCTCTTCTGGCTCCCTCTTTTACTTTTAAGGACTTTGGTGATTACATTGGGCCCACCAGGGTATTTCAGGATAATCTATTTTAAGACCAACAGATTATCAACCTTAATTCCACCTACAACCTGAATTCCCTTTTGCTGTGGAACCTCATATATTCACAGGTTCCGGTGCTTAGGAGTGGACATCTTTGGGACCAAGGGTTATTCTGCCTTCACACCATGTCACCAGAGTTGTGCTAATACACAGAGAGCTGCAGGGGATGAGATCTGCCATTCATTGAGCACCTTCTGTGTGCCAGACAGTGTTAGGTACTTTATAAATGATTTCACTGCATCCCCCAACATTCAATCCTTAATTTGCAAGTGAGACAATGGTGGCTCAGAGAGGCTTAGTGACTTGCCCAAAGTCATATAGCTGGTGACGACAGAACTCAGTCCATCTGTCCTCCAGTCCATGCTGCCTTGTGTTACCCTTTGCTCCCTCCCAGATAGTTCCAGAGGCTTCAGCATGTGCATGAGCACATGTGAGTGTATACGGGAGGGAGGACAAAAACATAGTAAAAAGTCACCTTCTGAATTTGAAGCTAAAGAGGTTCAACTTAAAATAGATGAGTGTAGCAACCAGATGTGATGACTCACCCAGGACAGAACTGGTGACTGTTCAGCTGCTGACAGCCAGGATGCAGGCTCAAGAGACCCACGTGGACTAAACCACAGAGAGCTGTCATTTATTCTGTTGATTTATGACTTGCCCAAGTGTGGGAAATGGGTAATAAGAATGTCTCAGTGTTTATCCATTCCTCAGTAAAGGAGAGATCTATGTCCTTGGGCATGGTGGCACGATGGGCAGTGGAGCGGTGTTCCTGTACCCGGCTTCACCACTCCCTAGCTTCCGAAGAGTAGCCTCAACACCTAATTCTCTGTGCACTGATTCTGTACATACAAGGCAGCTTTCTGCCTGATTTGGTATCTTTATAGCTGATTGCCTCTATTGCAAAAGCGTAATTGAAGTCTCAGCCAGGCCCTGGTTGCTGCAAGATGATTACTTAACTCAATCTAGATGGTCTCTCCTTATTTCTGTCTTTAACCATTCTGAACTCGCCCGACTCCCAGCATGGCCCCACCCTCTCCAGGGAGCACCACACTTTCTGCTCATGCAGAGAAATGGGCCCATGAAATTCTTCAAATTGTCTCCTCCTACTTTCCTATTTTTTCCTCTGTGTTTTCATCTTCTTTAGGATTGTTCCTCATTTCTTATGTTTTTCCCCATACTAGTTTGGAGTCCTTGCATTCTCTTTCTATTTTCATGGTTATCCTAAAGTTTATACACACACAATTTATCAAAGTATAAAGATATCAATATCATTCCCTGTTCCTATATCAATTTAATTTCTTGCTATAACAAAGGCATCAGTGCTTCAGAATAACATACAGAGCTCTGCCCTAGGCTTTAAAATTGACTCCACAGAGACTGAGACCAATGACACCTCACTGAGCTATCTGTGGACACTAGAGGGACTGGGATTGTAAACTGGATTCTCTGTGACACTGTGTTTCTTTCCTCCCCAAAATGGCACCATTTTTCATTTGAGAAAGGATTATCATCTAGCACTGGGGGCGAACAGTAACCAAATCATTAATGAAATAGTCATTAATGAAGTCCAAAGTGTACAAAGGATTTTGAACTTGAAATACAAGTCACTGTGGCCACAGGCCTTGTGGGGACCTTGGGTTACTTGTTCATCTCCTTAACTGCTTAGTACATTGTGCTTTATATGGATAAAAACAGCACAAATACGATCAAAAGCTGAAATACTAAAGCTCTCTTGAGATCTTTCTTCTTCCAGGATTAGCAGAGATAGTTGAGCAAAGGGAGAGATTTTGGTCCCAAGGGAATAGACAGCCCAGCTGGGGAGAGAAAACCTGGACACTTGGAATAAGCAAGGGATCATTTAGAGTTAAGCTGTGTGACACTGACTGCAGATGGCAGGCATCAGCAAGCAAGGCACTGATCAGAGGTCACCCCCTCATCAGACTGGAAAGGTGAAGGAGGGAAGAAAGCATTCCAGGTGGGGGATCATCTGGAGCAATAACACCCAGGTGAGCATGAGCCTGGCCTTTCTGAGGAGCCTAGGGATACCCGCCTGACCGGAACCAAGCTTGATGATTACCATGAGCCCATAAGATGGAGCTCTTGCAAGCCAGGCAGAGGTATTTGGACCAGATGCAGTGGGGCAATACGGTGTGAGGGAGAAAGACATGCTGAGGGAAGATCTGTCTTCCTGTCGTGATTAGGATGTGCTGGACAGTGGGGAGGAAACTGGGGTCAAGGAGGCCAGCTGGAGGTTACTGCAGCAATTTAGAGGTGAGATGAGGTGAGCTGGACCTTTCCAGTGGAACCATAGAGAACAAAGGAGATACACAGGGATTAGTGTCAGACGTGATTAGAGGGAATGAAGGAGAAGGGAAGGGGAGTGATAGCTCACCAGTTTTTAAGGTCAGAGGTTAGAAAATTGGTGGCATGTCTGACAGAAATGGCAGAGTCAGGAAGGGGAACTGGCTTGAAGGTAACGTAATAAATGCAGTTTGTACGTATTTCGAGAAACCTCCATGTGGGAGAGTTAGACTTGCAGCTGGTTCTGCAGGGCTGTGAACATCACTTCCTGAATCGCTCCCTCACATCTCTCTAAATATCTATCAAATTCATCCTGTTCAACTCCGCCCCATTGTTTGAGTGGAGGCTCTCATCACCTCTTGCTTCCTATTACTACCACGGTAATAGGTCTAGCCAATTTTCCTTCCTCCAGTCTCACCCCCTTTCATCCATTCTCCTCCATGTCTTTGAACTTTTCTCTCATGTTTTCATTAAGGCTATATTTCTGTTTTCTTGACTATTCAGCAATTATCTAGGGATATTATAAAGTGTTGCAATGGAGTATGAATGAGACTTTCTTTGCTTTTCTTTGAAAAAAGCAAGTAAAGAATTTAGATTACTTTCCAATAACTTATGAGTATTGAACATTATTTCCTTTAATCTAACGGCACTCCGGGACTAGACCACAAGGATGACATGATTTATAAGGACTTCACTGATATCCATATTCAACTCCTGCCCGAGATCTGAGTGCCTGCAGGATAAAGATGGCAGTTTATGCCTCTGTGAGTCCCCAGAGCCTGGTGAAATGGCTGGCATGTATAGTCGGCAAATCCCAGTTGAGATGAACTGATGGGAGCAGAGAGTTGGGTATCAGATGTGAGTTAAATTAGTTGGAAACAGGCTGGGCACAGTGACTAACACCTGTAATCCTAGCATTTTGGGAGGCTGAGGCGGGTGGATTGCCTGAGCTCAGCAGTTTGAGACCATACTGGACAACATGGTGAAACCCCGTCTCTACTGATAAAATACAAGAAACTAGCTGGGCATGGTGGCACATGCCTGTAGTCCCAGCTACCTGGAAGGCTGAGGCAGGAGAATCGCCTGAACCCGGGAGGCAGAGGTTGCAGCGAGCCGAGATTGCACCACTATACTCCAGCCTGGGTGACAAGAGTGAGACTGTCTAAAAAAAAAAAAAAAATTGAAAACAGATATGGTTTCTGAGAGAGGAATATCTTAGAACAAAGAGTGGAGAACTACTTCTTAGGGTGACCACCTTCTTGGTGACACATGAGCTATGTGTGCTGATTTCTAGGACAGAAACTGCCAAGCCTAAGGTCAGTAGTGTAGAGTCTGGATAAGCCAGTCCCAATTCTGCCCTAAGTCCCTGCATGACCTTGAGTTCATGAGTTTTTCCGTAGGTATTCTTGTATATCCCTGAAGGGTGATCCAGATATTTTGAATGGGAAACAAAGAAATATCAGTTTTGCTGTTGTTTTACACTGAAGAAAAAATACGGTACAGGAAAATCCCTAGAAGGGATTTCAATTTTTCTGTCTTCACATGCCTTGGTTCTAGTGTGCCAAACTAAGCAGAACTTCTGGTTCAAAATGGAATCCATACATCCAGAGTGGGGTCAGATCACACAAGCAGGTTATGGACTTTACGGATGAGGATGTTCAAACTGTTCCATCAGAAAAGCCAGCCCCCTACATAAATATCAAGAACAGGGCCGGGCGCGGTGGCTCAAGCCTGTAATCCCAGCACTTTGGGAGGCCGAGATGGGCGGATCACGAGGTCAGGAGATCGAGACCATCCTGGCTAACACGGTGAAACCCCGTCTCCACTAAAATACAAAAAAAAAACTAGCCGGGCGAGGTGGCGGGCGCCTGTAGTCCCAGCTACTCCGGAGGCTGAGGCAGGAGAATGGCGTAAACCCGGGAGGCGGAGCTTGCAGTGAGCTGAGATCCGGCCACTGCACTCCAGCCTGGGCGACAGAGCGAGACTCCGTCTCAACAACAACAACAACAACAACAACAACAACAACAACAACAACAAAAAATATCAAGAACAGGAATATGATTTAAGGCAAATCCAACTGCATCTACTCCCAGAACTTTGCAGGCACTTGTCAAAAGGGGGAGCTCAAATTAGATTTCTCACAAGAAAAAAGTAAGCTTAAACTTGCTTTTGAAGCTACCCACGGAAAGCTACAGAGACAGGAATGGTAGTTTAAGAGCCAATTGCCTGCATTTCAGAAATACAAAATCAAATCAACCCACTTGGAGTTTTTGTTTTATACTTTCAGTAGAAAACCCACAGCATCAGTGTCTTGTGTGACTGCCAAAACAGAGAGTTTGGGTGTCAACAACTACTTTATTATTATTATTATTATTGTTGTTGATGTTATTATTATTATTATTTGAGATGGAGTTTTGCTCTTGTTGCCCAGGCTGGAGTATAGTGGTGGGATCTCAGCTCACCGCAACCTCCACCTCCCAGGTTCAGGTGATTCTCCTGTCTCAGCCTCCTGAGTAGCTGGGATTACAGGCATGTGTCATCATGCCCAGCTAATTTTTGTATTTTTAGTAGAGATGGGGTTTCATCATATTGGTCAGGCTGGTCTCGAACTCCTGACCTCAGGCAACCCGCCTGCCTCAGCCTCCCAAAGTGCTGGGATTGCAGGCATGAGCCACTGCGCCCGGCCAACTACTTAATTATTAATAGTGAGCTATGTAGTGAGTAGGTTGTCAAACATCATCCTGTTCATCCTGACTGTGTCCTTTCTAAATTGTTACTGAAATCCTTCTTATTTAGATTGTGGCTATAGATACGTGATCATCCTTATTAATTCACCATTGTTTTGCTTTTCCCCCTTTCTTTCTAAACAGTCAGTTGCACTTATCAGGTGAGTGTTTCTGCAAAAGCCATAAATTCTGAAGTGGCACAATTCCCAGTTACAGCCTTCTGAGAGGGATTTCCAATTCAGTGAGTCCAGCTGGGAAGATAATACATTCAGATGGCCAAGGGAAACTCTAAAAGGAGGCAGCACCCCCAAGGTGACTCCCTTGGCTGGACTCCCTACTTCCAGACTTGAGCCCTTCTAATGGATCCTCCACACGGTTCCTGGGCTGCCGTTGCCATGGGACAGCATCCACTCCTTAGCAAGATACATATGACCATGCATGACTTGGCCTGTGCCTCTCTGTGGCCTCTTCTGTGCTTTGCCACCAGCAATACCTCTTAAGACTTCTCTCTTACCAGCATCCCAGATATCACCACCAGGGGGCAAGGACTGAGCCTCTCTCCTTCCCCTCTGCACCCCCAGCCCTAGAGCAGAGCGCTCGCAGCTCATCAGAGAGGTGCAGTATTTGGTGTAGAACTCCATGATCTGCAACCCCGTGGTCTGTTTTTCTATGGCTCTGTCCACTTCTATTCAGCATGACCAAGTTTCAGTAGCTAGCCAAGTCCCCAATTATCTGTCCTTCTAAAGAGCTTGTGAAAGAGCTTGTGAACATTATGTTTTATGGCTTGCCCCTGTCACAGGCATCACTTATCAGGCCTTAATATGCATGCGGTAAACAGACCCTGATAGAGCAGCAGTCTGCTCTGTAAATCTGGGTTTCCTGCTTCAGCTCAACCTCTGACCTCCTGGTTAGCCTCCTGGGGCCCTTTAGTATTTGGATTTTAGTTCCTTTAGGAGTCGCTACATCCTGGCCAACTTGGCAAAGTTTTTGGTTTTTTTTTTTTTAAATAAAAATTTTTTATTCCAAATAACAACATAGGCCAAGTCATTTTTATGTTGTCTACAACTACATTACGTATGAATATTTGAGTTTCTTTTCTTTTTTTTTTATTACACTTTAAGTTCTAGGGTATATGTGCACAACATACAGGTTTGTTACATATGTATACATGTGCCATGTTGGTGTGCTGCACCCATTAACTCGTCATTTACATTAGGTTTATTTCCTAATGCTATCCCTCCCCTGTCCCCCCACTCCACGACAGGCCCCAGTGTGTGATGTTCCCCTTCCTGTGTCCAACTGTTATCATTGTTCAATTCCCACCTATGAGTGAGAACATGCGGTATTTGTTTTTCTTGTCCTTGCAATAGTTTGCTCAGAATGATGGTTTCCAGCTGCATCCATGTCCCTACAAAGGACACGAACTCATCCTTTTTTATGGCTGCATAGTATTCCATGGTGTATATGTACCACATTTTCTTTGTCCAGTCTATCACTAAGGGGTATTTAGGTTGATTCCATGTCTTTACTATTGTGAATAGTGCTGCAATGAACATGCACAGCATGTGTCTTTATACTACAATGAGATACCATCTAACACCAGTTAGAACGGTTATTAAAGTGTCAAAAAATAACAGATGCTGGTGAGGTTGTGGAGAAAAAGGGCACTTATATACTGTTGGTGGGAATGTAAATTGGTTCAGCCATTCTGGAAGATAGTGTGGCAAATCCTCAAAGACCAAAAGACAGAAATACCATTCAGCCCAGCAATCCTATTACTAGGTATATACCCAAAGGAATATCATCTAATTTCTAATATCTACCTCAGAGAAAAATTTAGTGCCAACTACAGTTGATGTGGAAATAGCCTAATGAAAGACTAGTTGTACTAAGGTCAGAAAATGTCAAGGAGTAAAAAACAAACAAAAACAACCAGGAAAACAGCTGCCACTTCCTTAAAAGGTTAATCACCCCCAAAAATAATTTAACCAAGGAGTAAAAGACAACAGGGAATATCTTACTCTGTTCTGGTTTAGACTGAAATACCTATACTGAGTAATTTATAAGCAACAGAAAATTATTTCTCACAGTTCTGGAGGCTGAGAAGTTCAAGATCAAGGTACCAAAAGATTCAGTGTCTGATGAAGGCTTGCTCTTTGCTTCAAAGATGGCACCTCTTGCTGTGTTCTCACGTGGTGGAAGGGTCAATGAGCTCCCTTCAGCCTCTTTTATAAGGGCACCAATCTCATTCCTGAAGACAGAACTGTCATGGCAATTGCTTTCTAAAGGTCATACCTCTTAATACTATTGCATTGGGGGTTAGATTTATGTATATGAATTTTTGGGGGACACTAACATTCAGACCATAGCAGGGAGGAAGATTGCATTAGAATACTTTTTTGCCAAAGAAAAATTCCAGTGACTAAGAAAAAGAGTCTAAAGTGAAGGCCATCAGGCACCCTATGGTATTAGGTACCTTTGGAGCAGTTTAAGGGAGTCACTTCCAGGACCTTTTAAAATCTCCAACTGATTAGATCTGCTGACTTTGTGGAAAAACGTCAGGCTACAAGCAGGGAATATTGTCTGGATATGTAAGGAAATGAAATAAGAATAAAAGATCAAAGTAGGTCTCTGTATTCAAACAGAAATGAGGCCATGATGGGCAGGGCCTTGGCCAAGGAAAGTCAGCAGCTCTTCCTAAGTAAACCAGCCACCAGAGGGGCAGTATGATTCTGAGGACCACCCCTCATAGGCAACCCCTGAGACTTTGTTCCCAGGCATCTGTTGGTCACCCTAGGGGAGCATTCCATGGTAAGGGTGCTGCTTGTTGGGACTGTACAGGTAAACAATTCCCTGGAGAGATCATCTGAGCCTGAGTAAGAAGGTGAGACCTATACTATGTCATATGCAAGAGGAAGCGGGAGTTAGACATGTGGATGGATAAGACTTATTGCCTTCTAAATGTTCTCCACTTTACCTTGTTCTCCCTCTCTTAAGGAGAATTGTGTTAATGCCCATTCAAATTCTTCTCTTTCTTCTCCCTCCAATGAGAATTCAGTCTTTGCCATCTATGCCCTGTATCCTCTCCGGTGTAGAATTGAGGAACTAGGCAGAGACAGGGAGAAGCAGCAAGGAAAGGAAGGTGGTTGGAGACAGGATTTAGCTGAGAGACTGCAACCTACTGCTAAACTAGAAGCCTCAGATGTGACCCCAGCACACAGCATAGTGCCTGGCACATAGTAGGTACCAAATAAATAGTTTTCAAATAATTAACTGATTGAAAGACAAGTGACAAAGGAAAGAATACATCATCTATGATGAGGAGGAAGCAGATGAAGGAAGAATGAAACAGAAAAGAAGTGTTGGCAGATAAAGGTGGAAAATGGAATTGTATTACTGTATAGTCTCAATTTTTAGAATCTATGCATGTCTATGCACTGAATGAAGTTTTGGGACACAGTAGGCAAAATGTCAATAATAGTTATTTCTGGTAGATAAGATTATGGGTAATTCTGTTAACTTTTTTCTTACCAATATAGTACAGATTTCTACATGAAACACCTATTTCTTATGTAAGAAAATAATAAATGTTATTTTATAAAAAGAAATGCAAGGTAATATGGGCTGAGCTGTGTACCCCTAAAATTCACGACTTGAAGACCTTTCCCCAGCACCTCAGAATGTGATTATAATTGAAGATAGGGCCTTTAAAGAGGTAATTAAGGTAAGATGAGGTCGTTTGGGTAGGCAGAAATCCAATATCACTAGTGTCATAAGAAGAGATTAGGATACAGACACTCAGACACTCAGAGGGAAGACCATGTGAAGACAGAGGGAGAAGACATCCATCTACAAGCCAAAGAGATAGGCCTCAGGAGAAACCAACCAGCTGACACCTTAATCTTGGACCTCCAGCCTACAGGACTATAAGAAAATAAATATCTCTTGGTTAAGCCATCAGTCTGTGGTACTTTGTTATGGCAGCCGGAGCAGACTAATACAGAAGGTATACATTTAAAAAGTGTCAGAGAACTATTCAAGGAAACACAAAGAGGAAAGAGAAGAGCATAAGAGAAGTGTTTTGAGCAATTTTGGAGGAAGGCTCTGGTAAAATATAGAGTATTGTTACAATCCTAGCAATACTGCATACTTTAGAATAGTAAGATATAAACACATTTGGTGGGAGAGAGAACTGAATTTCATGAACAAGTTGGGAAACCCCACGGTAATTAACACAAAGATATGGCAGTACCTGCCTTGAAGAATCTGGTCTGTGGTGCTCTTGCAGCAGAGGTGAAGAAATTTCAAGGAAGGCAGGCACCTCTGAGAGGAGCAAAGGGAGAGAGGAAAGTAAGTACACCCTCAGAAAAGACTGGCAGGTCCAAAGTGTAGCGCTAGAGAGAATGCAAGTGAGATTTTAACTTTTCCTTTTGGCTGCCTTCCAGTTCATTAGCTTGTCTATTGTCTCCTGGGCATCTCTTTGGGAAGAGAAGAATTCAGGTCCATTTCACCAAAGACAAACAGGACTCTCCTTGCTTCTGCCTCCTATCCTGTCAATTCCAGCTGTCACTCTCAACAGGCTCCCGCCTTGCATGCTGCTGGGTACCATGGGGAAGCCATTTCCCCGACCAAACCCTATGGCCAATGGCAGATGTGACAGGCTGGTGGTTCATCTCAGGGAACAGTGGTCTTCCAATATCTTCCTGTCAGGACCCATGTCCTTTGGGGACTGTTGCTAGTCCTTAAGGACTATACAAGTCCATTAGTCAATTTCTCTCCTTGATCATTGCTGTTCAAATCCAAATATGCTTCTATATTTTCTTTAGTCAATAAACATTCCAAAATGTATTACTCACCATTTGAAAAAATGACAGCTTTGCTGAGGTATAATTCACATACCATACAATTGACCCATTTAAAGCATACAATTAAATGATTTTTAAAAATTCTTGGTGTCGTGCACAATTTTAGAACATTTTCATTGCCTCAAAAAGAAACCCTGAACCTATTAACAGTCACTCTCATTGCCTCCCAAACCCCCAGCCCTACGCAACTACTATTTTTCTATCTATAGAATTGCCTATTTCTGAACATTTCGTATAAATGGAATTATATAATATGTGGCCTTCTGTAACTGGCTCCTTTCACGTAGCATAATGTTTTCAAGGTTCATCAATGTTGTAGTATATATCAGAACTTCATTTTTTGTCAAACTGCCAAATAATATTCCATTTTATATACATACTATATTTTATTTATCCATCAATTGATGGATATTTGGGTTGTTTCTACTTTTTGGCTATTATAAATAAGATTGCTAAGAGCACTCATGAACGAGATTTTGTGTGGAATCAGGCTTTCGTTTCTCTTGGGTGTATACCCTAGAGGAATTTCTGGGTTATGGTACCACTATGTTCAACCTTTTACGGAATTGCAGACTGAAAGCAGCTGTATCATTTTGTCTTCCCACCAGCAGTGTATGAGATTTCCAAATTCTGTACATTTCTGAGAACACTTATTCTCTATCTTTTTTTATTATAGCCCCATCCTAGTGGGTGTGAAATGGTATCTCCTTGTGGTTTTTGATATGCATTTTTTGGATAGCTAATGATGCTGAGTATCTTTTCATATGTTTATTGGCCATTTGCATATCTTCTATAATGAAATGTCTACTCAGGTCCTTTGCTGATGTTTTATTTGGATTATTTATCTTTTTTATTATTGAGTTGTAGGAGTTCTTTGAGAGTTAGTTCCTTACCAAATATATAATTTGTAAAATTTTTCTCCTGTGGATTGTCTTTTCACTTTCTTCATGGTGTCCTTTGAATCACAAAAGTTTTCAGTTTTGATAATGCTCATTATATCTATTTTTCATGGTTGTTGCTTGTGCTTTTGGGGTCATTTCTAACAAACAATTGGATAATCCAAGGTCATGAAGACTTAACACCTATATTTTCCTTTCAGTGTTTTATGATTTTAGCCCTTACATTTAGATCTTTGATCCTTTTGACTTGGTTTTTGTATATGGTGTGAGGTAGGGGGTGCACTTCATTCTTTTGTATGTAGATATTAAGTTGTCATAGCACATGTGGTGAAAAATTATTCTTTACCCATTGAAGTGTCTTGGCACCACTGTCCAGAAAAAAAAGACCATAAATGTAAGGGTTGCTCAATATCTTCTAAGAATGTGTTTGTAATAGCCATGCAAAAAGTCATATATTATAGTATTATACATAGAATGTGGCCAACAATTTCTCATCAGATTGAAGAAATGACACTGTCCCACTCTAGTTCATTTTAAAGATGAAACAAATTCTTAGTAAGTGGCTGAGCAATCACAGCTTGTTTAACTTATACCTCAGTTTAGACAAAATTATTATCAGCCATGTGTTCAGGACCTGAGAGCCCAGACAGTGTTTGATGAACCAGAGTTTCACTGGCTGTGACTTTAGGAGATTCTTTCCATATTGATTGCCAATGTCTTATACTTTGGTTTTCTGTCACTGAGGAAAATGACTTGCAGGTTGTTTCTGATGATTTTGGACCTACTCTCTGTGACCACCTTCACCAAGGAAAGCCAGGTGCTCAAGCTAAGGAGAAATTACCCCTTGACCTGCTCTCCACATGGCTTCCAGCTACCATTTTTTAATTTCTGTACTCTTCCCTCCTGCCCAGCTCCATTTCCAAAAGAGCAAGAAGCTTTGGCAAGGAATCACTGGGGTTGCAATTTATCAGCAAGCTGTGGATACAGCTATTTCCCATCTTTTGGCAAAGTCAGTGGTTTGGCTTGTCTCCTGCATGGAATGAAAATTTTGTAAAGGGTGTCAAAAAAGACATACTCTAGGGGCACACAAATGTCTGTTAATTTACTGGTACAGACTTCACTATGGAAAAAACATAGATGAGTACTTTGCGACCTTCAAAACTAACATGAGTGTGGATCTCTATATCAGATAGATAGATAGAAAGATAGATGATTGATAGATAGATAGATAGATAGATCTGTATATATTTATAATATAGATGAGCCTCTGCAGTCTTTAGAATCCCCTGCCTCAGAATCCCTGGGGGTGGGATAGAGGGAACTTGTTAAGATGTATATTCCTGGGCCTCTACTGAATCAGAAGTTCTGGGGGAATGAATGTAGAGATCTGCATTTTAACAGACACCCCAGGTGAGTTCCATGTAGTTTCACGCATTAAAATTTGAGAACTGCCTACTTGGGAGTTTTTGCTGATACTACAAGCTTTGGAAACATACAGAACCTGGGTTAAACTTCAATTTCTTCTTCTGTAAAATAAGGGGAATTCTCCTGTCTCCTCAGCATGAGAGGAGTGGTGTGGAGCAGACATGCAAATAGAGCCCAGGGTTTAGTACAATGCAACTTTCACAACAGTGTCCCCACTCGGGGGCATTTGATGAGTATTTTGCATAACCCCAATAGGATTGCCAGATAAAATTCAAGATACCCAGTTAAATGTTTATCTCAGATAAATAATAAGTTTTGAATATAAGTGTGGCAGCAGTGCTGAGGGCAATTTCCAGAGTCTAGAGTTGGTGGAAAGATTTAGGAAGTTGTCCCTTGAGAGCCTCCATGCCTCAAACTCCAGCCTTCCCAGAAACGCTGTGAGCTCCCAGATTATTTTAATAAATCCTTTTTTAAAGCCTTAATTCTCCAATCAATTTCTGTTGCTTACAGCTGAGAACCCTGACTGATACAGCATCTGTAACTCTCTACTCAACAACTGGCCATCTTTATTCTGTTCTCCTCACTTCCCTGAGCTCTCCCTGAAGTCATCAGGGAGACTTAACTGAACAATCTCTCAGGCTTTTCTTGCTTACACCCTTTTCTGGTGGAGAAGTATGTAGAGGACATGGTCCACTCACAACAACCTGCAAGGAAGGAGCTAGGGAAATAAAAACCTGACCTCAATGTGCCGCCGCAGACCCTTCCCCTCTAAAGCTAGTGCCTCTTATTGGTCAAACTTCACTAGAAGCCAGTGGACAAGAGAGCCTGTTGACATGCATTCAGGTCAGTCTCCTGGGACAGAAAGCAGGGTAGAGAGAAAGGGAGAGTGAGACTGGAGAGGCAGAAGAAATATATCCAATAAGCAGGGTATGTATATTGTTTTGGGTTTGGTTCCCTAGAAACAGAGCCTGAGATGGAGATTTTGTGCAAGTGACTCCTAGGGGCATTCCTGGGAGGAGAGTATGAAGGAGGAAGGGAGAGAAGCAGAATGGGGCAGGAAAAGGAGCTGAGCAAAGATGTAGTTTCAGGATTAGTCTAGCCTCAGCCTGATCCTACGGGTCACTTTGAAGTGAAAGGACAGAAATTGCTTAGAAGTATCTCCCCATCAACAGATACTTTTAGTTGGTCATTAGCATGGACTGCCACTGACATTAATATAACCAGCAAGGCTTCTCATGGTAAGGGGGCTCCCTTCAGCCAAGGGCAAGCCTTAGGAGAAGAAGCCAGAGGTGAGCTGTTAGCCACCAACATCCACCATACCTGGGGATGGGTGCAGGGTCAGGTGTGTGGATCTGGGCAGGCACAAATAGCATCTGTTGGAAGGACGTACAGCTCTGTTGACAGGTCCAGGGGAGGAAAAAATAACTTTCTTTCCACTCTCAGTTATTAGCTGTGATTAATCCTGTAATGAAAGACAGATTAATAAGAGAAAAGCAAATAGAAGCTCATTAACATGTATATTTTACATATACATGGGAGATATCTAAGCAACTACTAAATCTCAAAGAAGTGGCTTGGAATTCCAGCATATGTAGCATCTTCAACAAAACCAGTAAATTTTAGAGAAGTGAAAAGAAAAGGAAAAGACTTTGAGTCTCTAGGGGTGAAAAATTATGGGAAGGCAGACAGACAGTAGATAATGGCTACTTAGTAAAGCTTGTTAATGTAGATTCCTCTGGTGCCCTCTCCAGGCTGACAAGGGTCTAAAGTCTTCAGTGATCAACCTTTGTCTTTCCTGGTAGAGAGGGGAAGAAGCCTTTCCTCTTGTTTAGTGACCAGTGAAAAGTAAATTTATGTCCTACTTTTAGGCAAATGGCAGGGGAGGGGCGGGTGGGAGGCAGTGGCAGAGAACTTTTTGTAACTACTTCTCCATTACCTTCAGCTTAAAATAATCCTTAGGCCAAAGTGGCATTTTTTTGGAGTGGCATATTCTGGTCTCCTACACAGGACATATCGCTGAGTGAGGAGGTAAAAAAATCATTTTCCTTTGTGTTTTCTGAATTCTAAAAGTTTTCTAACATTGAATCTATTTTTCATAACCAGAAAATATGAGTTAAATTAAATCCATGCAGCAAAATCACCTGGTTTGTTACAGATAGAAGTAACAGAAAATGACCTTATATTCCTAACCCCTTGGGGTGTCCTCTTGACCACACTGGGCAGATGATCCCTGCTCATTGTTTGGCAGATGCCAATCCCCCAAGCTGGCCCTGCTTGGCACAGAGCTTCTCTGTTTCATCATACTCAGTAAGCCAGTGGCTTAGCACTTAGCTGGTTGTGTGACTCATAAGTCAGGAATGCAACCAGTGTGGCTAATGGAGAAGGGCCAGAGGCGGGGATAGGCTGTGTTACCAATAATCAGTGCAATATATGTGCAGGCACTGTTAGAACCTTTAGATATGGTCTCACTTAATCTTTACAATCACCCCATGAAGGTGGCAGTATTATCTCCGTTTAATAGATGAGGAAGTCTCTAGACTGGGGGGTTAAAAAACCGAAGTTGTAATTTTGTTTGGCGAAAAATGAAAACTTCAGACCAAATGATGGATTTTTAAATCGTGTTTCTAGCAGCACTTAGGCTTAGCAAAGATGCCAGGGATAGGAGCTGCTGAGAGAGAAGGACTGGCCATTGGCACCTCAGTTATGGCAGCTCTGCCTTGGTCTGTTTTATGGGTTGGCAGGGATGGCTTCATGAATGTGCAGCCAGTGCAGCCTCACAGGGCCTGCTGTGCTCACAAGGGGCCCTGTGCGTAGGATCTAATGCTCTGCAGGCACCATCTTGAAATCCCTCACACTTTTGTCTTTTAATGTGTGTTTTGTAAGTAAATCCAATGGACAAGGGAGCGTGTCCCCGGGCTTGGAGCTCTAAATCATACTTGGCCCCATTTGCTGTTGCCTTTCTGCCTCCCTGGGATATGTTCCCTGCTGCCTGCTCTTGATCCTGGTGCGCTAGGTCTCTCCTTGCTTCCCTGCTGCCCTCCTTGGGTGTCAGCAACTGGATTGCATTGGGGGAAGGGAGAAGGGAGCTGTGTTTCATGTCCTTCAAACCCCAGAGGGACCTGGCCATAGGCATGGGGAGGATTGGGGTCAGGTGTGCCCCTTGAAGTGTCTCAGGTATGACAAGAGAGTGGCCATCCCCATCCAGGCTGGCAGCATCATGGTGCATTCAGTGGATGGCTCCGTAGGGGCCTCTCACTCACCTTTGACCCGGGTACCAAGTCATGATGCACATAGAAAATGGCAACATCTGGAGGTTGGGTGTTGGGGCTCACACCTGTAATCCCAGCACTTTGGGAGGCCAAGGTGGGTGGATCACTTGAGGCCAGGAGTTTGAGACCAGCCTAGCCAACATGGTAAGACTCCATCTCCACTTAAAACACAAAAATTAGCTGGGTGTGTTAGCGCATGCCTGTAGTCCCAGCTACTCAGGAGGCTGAGGCAGTTCAGTTGCTTGAACCCAGGAGGCAGAAGCTGCAGTGAGCTGAGATCATGCCACTGCACTCCACCCTGGGCGACAGAGCAAGACTCCGTCTCAAAAAAACAAGGCAACATCTGTATGGCACACTGGAGGAAACAGCAAGCAAAGGGAGCCCTGGCCAGCCTTGACTCCCACTCAGTAGCCCTAAGGGTTGAAGGCAGTCCTACCCTAGGCTTAGGAAATGGAGTCTCTACCTTGGTCTTGTGCTTCAGACACCCCTTGCCCCTTTCACCCCATCAGCCCCACCCTTCCCACAGGGTGAGTTATCCAGAGGCCAAGGGGACATATCTACCAAAGCCTCAGCCCTCCTTCAGAATTCATTGCTTTTATTCCCCCAGTCCATCACAGACAAATATGTGGTTCTACTGTTTGTGATTAATACACAACTCACCCTACTTATGACTCACCACCTGAGTTTAAAAACACTCAACCTAGTTTGCACCCAGTAAGTTCAATCAGGCAAGTCTGCCTTTGGATGTTCTAGCAATGTCAAGTTGCTATAGAAATTTGTAAATGCTTGCACTCAGTTCTTATATGTATCCCACAGCAGACAGTAACAACAGTTTGGTCCCTGGAGGACACTACATAGCACTATTCTAGACTCTTCTGTGGGTTGTGGGACCCTAGAATCTAGTCTGAATCACACCAAATCCAAATCCACACCAAGCCTGCTTCCAGGGTCTTCATGGGTCTGTTTTCCTGATCTCTCCTGCAGGTGTACACTGCCCTAGCCCCAGGCTGTTTGCAGGGAGGAGTGGGCAGAGATGAGACATGTGTGCTGTGGTATTCATACACATGCATCTCAGGTCCCTTTAGGTACAGGATAGAGAACAGGTGGGAATGGGAAGAGACAGCGGCAGGCTGTAACTGGTGGAGGAAGGAAGCCATAAGGATTTGGGGCAAGCCCAGCTGCAGGAATCCATTTATCTGTTCACCTTGAAGCCATCACAGCACCCCAATGTGCTGAGGCCTGCCAGTGAGGGAGCTCTGGACCAGATATTTTCCACTGTGACTTTCAATGTTTTGAATTCTGATTTCTATCCCATGGTCACAGTTGAAAGCTCATTAGCATTTGGCAGAACAAGTGGGTGACACACGGATAGGTGTCCTGTGGACACTGCCATCTCACTGTGTGGGAACTGCAGTCTTAGCAGGTCTGCCACTCAACACCCTCCCGCCCTTGATATACAAAAATACACTGTGCTTCTGATGCCTGCCCTATGGCAAATAATTTCTCAACACCCAGGGAAAGCATTTTGTTTGTTTTTCTTTACGTTTGATTAAAAGCAAGCCCAGGCAAATACCCCAAAGGAAAGAGAAACAAATGACTTTACAATTAAAATAAAAACCTACACAATTAGTCATTAGGCATACAAATAATATAACATCTTTAGTAAATCAAGAAGCATTAATCCAAGCAATGAGATACTTTATTTTACCTCTTAAATTGACAAAGATGAAAACCAGAAAAGAAAACATTCAGTATTTGTCAGGATTTAGGGAATATTGCTGTCTTATATACTATTGACAGATGGTCAAGAGAAGAAAGACTTGTAGAGGTAAATTTGAAAATATATTGCAAAAGACTTAAAAGTGTGTATATCCTTTGAAATCTTGAAAACATCGTTTCATAGTCTTCTTATGAAACGATGTTTTCATAAGATGAATGAAAAGTTGATGTCAGTCTCACTCTTGAGTTTTTTTTTTTTTCCTCTTCTGAAGCCGTTCTTGATATAATTGATGTTCTGAAACTTCACTAAGGTCTGTCTTAGGTTGGGCTTCTCTTTTTACTTATCTTGCCAAGTATTTGGTAGCCTACTTCAAATTGAGGTTTCACATCTTTCTTTGGTTCTAAGAAGTCTTTATCTATCATTTCTGTGGATATTGCTTCCCCTCAATCTTCTCTAGCCTCTCATCTAAAACTCTTATTAGATCAAGGTTTAATTTACTGGATTTCTATCCTGCATTTCCTCATAACGTTCAGCCCTCTGTCCTACCACAGAGGATTCCTTGGCCTGCCCTTTCAGCTCACTAAATTGCTCTTTCTGTCTATCGTGTTGTTCAGCTTCTCTATTGAGGGTTTTTTCTTTCAACATTTAAGATTATTATTTCAAATATCTCTGAACCTTCTTGGGTGACTCTTATCCTCATTTTGTGGTTATATTATCTTCATTTTTCTGAGCAGATTGACTACACTTATTGAAAATTCTTTTCTGAATACCATATTAACTCCATTTCTTTTGGGGATCTCCATTGCAGAGTTAGTTGTCTCTTTTTTATGGTGTTGACCTTCCTCAAATGTTTGCTCATTCTTGTTTTTGTATGATTTTTGTAACTGAAGTTTCCTGCTAGAATGTCATCTGTATCTATTTGAGAGACCCATTTGGAGAGCAAGGATGGGAACTACTATTGGCCTAACTCTTGGCAGTATTTTCAAAATACCAGTCTTCTTAACCAGGGTTTTTGTTTCTCTCAGGTGTCTCCAGCTCCTGAGAGCACTGCCATTCTCTCTAGTCCTTGCCCCTCACAGACTCCTCTATTGTTGCTGACTGGCCTCAGCAGGTGGAGGAGTAGAAAGCCCGGGCTACCTGGCTGCTCCTTGCCTCCCTGTAACTACAGCAGAGACTCTGTCAGCTTCTGGCATCATACTTGGCATTCCCTGTCATGCTTCCTGGGCCACCTTTTCTCTTTCCAATAAGATTATTTTCATCCTTTATTAATTCCTCAGTGTAGTCCTCTCCCTTTTCAGTGAGGCTATTTATTTAAACTTCTTTCTATCATTTCTTGGCATTTGTTGTAAAAGGCACACATACTCAGTCCAACACTTTGAGATGGAGCTATTTAAAAAATTTATGTATTGGCCAAGCATGTTGTCTCATGCCTGTAATCTCAGCACTTTAGAAGACCAACGTGGGAGGATTGCTCAAGGCCAGGAGTTCAAGACCAGCCTGGGCAACATAGTGAGACCCTGTCTCTACAAAAAATATACAAAAATTAGCTGGGCATGGTGACACATGCCTTTAGTCCCAGCTATTTGGAAAGCTGAGGTGAGAGGATCGCTTGAGCCCAGGAGTTTGAGACTGGAGCAAGCGATGATCATGCCACTATACTCCAGCCTAGACAACAGAGCGAGACCCTCTATCTAAAAAAACAAAACAGAACAAAAACCCAACATTTACATAACCTTCAAGCCAGTAATTCCACTTCTAGGAATTTATCCCAAGGAAGTAATTTAAAATAAAGCTTTAACCACAAGGCGTTTCATCACAGTAAGATTTATTAGGAAAATGTGGAAACAAATATCCAAGCAGAGGGGATTAGGTAAATAAATGATGACATAGACATGCGAAAAATAATATGGCAGAATATTTAATGGTATAGAAAAAAGTCATCAAGGTATCATTAAGTAAAAATTTCAGGTTACAAAATTGTTTTAAAATCTCCTTTTGTAAAAGCATACATGTTGTTATAGAAAAGCATAGCTCTGCATGGTGGGATTTCTGCCAACTTTTGTTTTTTCATTTTGACTATCTTTTTCTCCTCCATTTTGGGATTGTTTGCAACATCTGCCATGTGCAATCTTCTGGTTCCATCCTCTGCTTACCTCCCCCAGGCGTGCTGGAAGATGGACTGTCCTCCAATGGTGTGCCCCGATCTACAGTCCCAGGTGGAATACCCAATCCAGAGAAGAAGACGAACTGTGAGACCCAGTGCCCAAATCCCCAGAGCCTCAGCTCAGGCCCTCTGACCCAGAAACAGAATGGCCTTCCGACCACAGAGGTAGGGTTACAGCCACAGAATCAACTGGGGACTGGAGAATGGGGGCAGGGCTTGCTTCAGGGCAGAGCCACGCAGCAGCTGTGTCCAGGGAGGGACCAGGGATGGCTCACCTTGGCAATAAAAAGTCTCTACCCCACCCATGTAAAAATTGCTGCAAATCCCACCCCAAAACCCTGCCTTGAGGGTTGTTGCTTTTTGTTTCCATGTGTATGTTTGCTTAGGTACAACTTTATTCAAGGATATTGTTTTCTGTGGCCACTGTCACCATGTTGATGGTGAGGACTGTGCTGGTTAGAGGCACCAGTCTTAGGCCAGGCAGCTGGCCAGTCTCAGGGGTTGGCAGGTTGGAGAGTGGGCAGAGGAAGGAAAGAAAAGACCAGAGTTGTTGGAAACAAGCCTGACATTTTACTCAGGTCCTCCAACCAGGTGGGCAGTGGAAGGGCCCCCAAGGGTGGCTCTCATAGCAGAATGTGGTGACAATATCATCCCCAGACTGTTGGAAGAGGCAGGGCAGTGATTTCCCTGGACGTGGCTGGCATCCTTTCTTTTCTCCAAGAGCTATTTTTGGGAAGCTTCTCTTATGGGTACAGGAGAGGCAGCCCAGAATGAACACTCTTAGTAGGCTGGGCTCAGGCATCTGCAGTCTCTTCCTCTTCCATCCAGTTCCTCCTTCTGACTTCCTTGTCTTCCCTATGCCCCACCCCCTTCAAAATCCACTGCTTACCCTATGCTCCATACCCATTTTCTCCTATCCTTCTGTCAAAATGATACTGAACCAGGCTCATTCTGTCTGTTCACAGCAAACCAATCACTGTAACAATGGGTTTTGCAAAAGAGAAACTTTATTCATGAGGCAGCCAAGTGAGAAGGCAGAAGAACAGATCCCAAATCTGCCTCCACAAAGATAGGGTTTAGGGCTATCTATGGGATAAAGAAGCTGGGTAGTCTAAGGCATGGAGAAAGATGATTGGCAGTGGGGGAAAGTGAGATAATCAATAGTCTGTGCTTGCATAGTCATGGTTCATGGCTGTTCACAGGACTCATGTTGAGAAAATGGCTGTGTTTGCATGATCTTCAGAAAGAGTTTTGGTCTTCTGACTTCAAAAGGTCACCTCTTGGGCATTTCTACAAACCCAGTTGAAGGGTCAATGATCTCAACTGGCTTTAACTGGACAAGAGCTAACCCCAAGTTCCTGAAAAACAACTTTAAGCAACTGTTACAGTGGTGATCTATATGTCAGATATGTAGTCTGTAACAAAGCTAGTGGATTGGTTAGCTATGGGACTTTTAGCTATATAGGTTTTAAGATTAACTAGAAGTAAGTGATTAAAAGCAAGCAATGCAGGTTAAGTTTGATAGGCTTAATCAGGTTAGCCCCAGTTCCAAAACTTACTGTTCCTGTCCCTTCAGGTCAATGCCACCTGTTTTCTGAGAGTGCAACTCATTATCTAATGATGGAATTCTTGCTCATATCAGTGAGTTTGCCTCTCTAAGTTTTGGTCAGAAAACCTGTTGCAAATTCATCTCTAAAGCTCATTAACTAAGGGCCTTTCAGAAATCACTAAGCTCTCAGAATCTCAGGTTCATTATCCACACAATGGAAATAATACCAAAACGAGTGAACAGATGGGCCTGCTCTTATAAACTGGGATATAGATAAGAATGGCAGTTACAATTAATGGGACAGTTAGGCACACAGCGCCATAACCCACTTAAATGAAACACTAATGGGGGCGCTGCACACACTGGAGAAGGTGATAGGGGGTGTAGATTTCAGGGTTGTGGTGTCCTTCTTAGAGTTCTGTATTGTCTACTTTGTCTATGCATAAGCTGACCTTCTAGAGACCTAATCATCATTGCCATCTCTCAAGACAGTCTGGACCCTGTGGTGACTGCTCTACCACAGGCCCAGATATTTTTCTTCTAGTCTCCTCCCCACATTTGTGCCCTCACCCTCTGAGCCAGGATGAGCCATGGTCAAGAGGAAGCAGCTTTGCCTGGTGGATGGCATGATCCGTGCACTTGTTTCCTCACCTCATTTTCTGCCCGCCTCATTCATCACTTTAAAATTGTGTTTTGCAGTATACAAGGTGCTTTTAAGTGTACTGGCTCCTTAAGTTCCCCTAAGAGCATTGTGAAGTAAGCATTATCCCCATTTTATAGATAAGGAAACTGAGGTTCCTTTGATTGTGTTACATGAATAAGGCCACATAAGTGCTGTGGAAGGATGTTGGTAACTTTAAATTGGAAAAGGTTTCTATTAAGAAGATAGAACATAAGAACTGCAAGTACATTTTAAAAATGAATAGTGTATTAGTCAGTTGTTGCCTCAATAATGCTGCATAACAAAACACAGCAACATTCAGTTGCTTGAGACAACACCTCCCCCCACCCCCACCACTGCCACCATGGTCAGCTATAACTTAAATAGGCTCAGCCTGACTTTTCAAGGGCTGGCTCGGTCTGTTCCATATATATCATTCTGGAAACCAGGCCAAGAAAGCAGCAGCTTTCTGGGATATATTCTTATGACTATGGCAGAAACACGAGGGGGCAAAACCAAACTACTTGAACACATTTCATGTCTCTGCTCACATCATACCGACTAATATCCCATTGGCCAAAGCAAGTCAAATGGACAAGCCCAACTTCAAGCAGGGAAACATACTCTGTCCAAAGTGGAGAGAGAGCAAAGAATTAGGGGCAATAATGCAGGCTACCACATGCCGCATACATACACAAAGAAATGCAACTCATAACTTCAGTGAATTCTTATAAGGTGGCACATCCATGTAACCATCATGCGGATGAAGATATAGAACATTATCACCAGCCCAGAAATCCACAATGTCACCATTCTTCTCACTCCTAGTATTATAGATCAGTTTGGTTTATTTTTGAGACTTTTATAAATAGAATCATAGAAGTGTGAACTTTTTCATGTCTGGCTTCTTTTGCTCAACATTATCCTTGTGAAAATCACCCATGTTGTTCTGAGTTGCAATAATTTTCTCATTTTCATTGTTATGTATATTTCTTTATATGAACACGTTGCAATTTAACCATTTTACTTGATAAACATTTGGGTTGTTTCCAGTTTGGGGCTATTGTGAACAATACAGCTTTTAATGTTTGTGTGCATGTCCTTTGGTGGACAGCACTTCTTTTGGGAATATACTTGGGAGTGGAATTGCTGGGTCATAAGACAGGGGTATATTTGACTTTCATAGACACTGACAAATAGTTTTCCAAAGTGGTTATGCTGCTTTATACTCTAACTAGCAGTGGTCGAATTTCAGTTACGGAACAAAAGAATTAAAAATCAGTAAGTTGTGCTTAGTCTTCTTCCTTGTGGTAGCAACTACTTATTCTTTTATTATTTATTTACTTATTTTTAGACCAGGTCTCACTCGATTACCCAGGCTGGAGTGCAGTGGTTCGGTCACTGCTCTCTGCAGCCTCCAATGCCTGGGCTCAAGTGCAGCCTCTCAACTAACTGGGACCATAGGCACACACCACCATGCCCAGCCAGTTTGTTAATTATTTGCAGAGAGGAGATCTCACTATGTTGCCCAGGCTGGTCTCAAACTCCTGAGCTCAAGCAATCCTTCTGCCTCAGCCTCCCAAAGTGCTAGGTTTATAGGTGTGAGCCACGGCACCCAGCCAGTAGCAAATATTTATTCATGTGTGGTCTAGGTACGACATAGGGTACTAAGCACTTTGTTATATTATCTCTTAATCCTCACAATAACTCTAAAATGTTGACATTGTTATCTCCAATTTACAGGTGGGAATTGGTACTCAGATATAGCTAGGGAAAGTAGGTCCCCATGCCATGCCCCCCCCCACACACATACACACACACTCACACACATATACATACACACACGCACACACATACGCACACACGCACACACACATCTACACACATACACATACGCGCACACACACACACACACGCACATACAGCATGCACACATGCACGCACACATGCACATACACACACCCACACACATACATGCACACACACATGCACACACACGCGCACATGCAGCGTGCACACACGCATGCACACACATGCACATACACACACGCACACACACATGCACACACAAACATGCGTGCACACATGCACATACACGCACATACACATGCACACTGTGCACACACACACTCATACACTCACACGCGCACACACCCACATACGCTCACACATGCACATACACACGCACGCGCAGACACGCACATACACACGCACATACACATGCGCACCACGCACACACATATGGACGCACACACACACTCACATGCACACACACGCACATACACATGCACACACTCACACATCACATACACATGCACGTGCAGACGCACATACACACCCATGCGCACACACATGCTGCACGTGTGCACACACACACGCACACACACATGCACACACATACATGCACACACGCGCACACACATACACGCACACACACAAATATATGCACACACATGCATACACGTATGTGCACACACATACACGCACACACATACACGCACACTCACACATACACACACGCACACACATACACGCACATACACAGACGCATACACACACATACACACACACACAGCCAGACGCATACACACACATACACACACATTTTGGGAGCTCTTGGGGCTTTAAAATGGGGCTGGCAGAGTCAGCCCCCATAGGGCTTCAACAGCAGTGGAAACTATCACAGAGGAGTGATGACCACACACACCTGCCCAACGCAGCACCCCTGGGCAGATGATGCATATCGATGAGCAGCCTGTGCAGCTTTTGTTTTCATAATTAAGTGAACGTGGCTGTGTTGTAACTATTTTCAAAATAAGATCAGGGAGCTGATAACTTCAGTTTTAAGGGTTTACATTTAAAAGATAATCAGTGGTCTTCACATCCTGAGACCTCACCAGTCACTGGCCATTCTGAGTCCCTCAAAGACCAAGGCAAAGGTTTTCTGTCTAAGATGTTAGTTTAGAAGCTAAATTTACCTGTGATTGATGCTTCTGTCAGCAGTGCTATCTCATACCAACACTCAGGCAGGCTCTCAACTGCCTACTATCTGCCCAAAGAAAATACTTTTCTTCCTATTCCCTCCTGGGCCTTTGATATACTGTTTTTTCCTAGTGTGTCTCTTAGACTCTGGGCCAAAGCTTTGTGCATTTTCAGTATCTGGCTCAGTCAGTATCCACTTGCCCCTTCCAGTCTTCCATCACACCCCTATATGAGCTATTAGCATTTCACAGCACTCCTCTTAGGTGCCATCAGGCCACCTGGTTGGTGGTTCTTTGGCAATTTTTTTTTTAAAGCTTTCCTTCTCCAGAAGACCCCTTTCATGAAGCATGTGTCCTCATCCACAGACCTACTGCAGGGCTGCCATTCAGATTTACAAAACAAATTTGTATGTGAAAGGCAATCCTTGCTAGGCCTGGAAAATTTTTCATCACTTCCTATAACTACTCTTAGGATTCATTCATCAAATGTTCATTGAGTGCTGTCTAGGTGCCAGGCACTGTTCTAGTGCCAAGGATCCAGGGGTAGAAAAGACAGACACAGCTTTTGCTCTGAAGCAGCTGCTAGTTTTAATGGAGCTGGGTTGGGAGCCAAATAATATAGAATAAATTAAGCATTTATAGACTCTGAATGGTGCTATGAAGGAATTAGAAGGTCACTAGTCAGGGGTGGCAGCTACTCTATTTAATGCAGATGACACCTCACATTTAAGCTGCTTTCCGAAGGGTGATGGGGCAACTAATGCTGCTCATGGCTGTCAGCAACTGCACCTTGTGTTTGGAGCCCTTTTCCACTTCCTGTCCCATCAAACAAACCATATCTTCCTTTTTGTCAATTCCCTCCAGTCCCCCTGCCTTCTGATGCCTGGTGTTAACAGGTGTTAACTGGCAAGAAGATTGTGACAAAAATGATCTTTCACAAATTGGAACTGACCGTCTCGGTGGGGAGCTCTTTCTTTTTCTCTGTTGCACCTTGATTTCCCCAGTCATTTGGAGACTTACTGACTCCACAGTGTCTGATAAATCATTGGTTTGGTCTCCTTCATCCAGCTCCCTACCTGAGCTCAACAAACAACATGAGAGGCAGCGCTGTAGTTGCTTGTCTTCTCCCGCTAATTAGTTGTTCAGGAACTTTGAGCTGCCTCCAAACATTTACTCTCTAACCTAAATGTGCCATTTCCTTGGGCTTAGGACTCTTGTTCCCCACCTCCCCCCATCCCGCCCACCCCGCTTAAAATACCTCCTCAAGTATTCAGCTACAGTAGAAATGTACATGTGACCATAGCTCAAGTGGAAAAGGCTCTGACATGTGGCTGGCCTTCCAGGGAACCCTCCTGTCTTCAGAAGCTACATATTTTTCAAGTTGCTTTATTATTATTGGCAAAGTGACTGGACCATGCTAAAGGAATTAGCAGGGGGACTGATTCTCAGCTAAGGAGTTTTCGCCTCCTCCTGCCCCCTCCCCCAGTGTCTGGTCAACATCATTGGCAAGGCCTGGCCCAGTCTAGGAGAGACAGGTGAAGGTCCACAGAGCTAGGAGACCTGATCAAGAAAGGAGATTAGGACCAGCCCAGGATTTCTCCTGGATAAGGAAGAGTTTGGAAAGTAAATATGAGTCTCTCCTAGAAAAACAAAAACAGGACATTATAAGGAGGGAGAGAATAACAGAAACCTGTGGGAAAACCAAAGGGAGGGAAAGCTATTAGAAGGGCACTTTGGTGTCCTCTCTAGTGCAAGCCTGGGGAAAAAGGAAGGAATTTAGCAATACAGAGATGTGCACCTACCTACTGGCTGCTACCTCTTGTAGAGATTTGCAAGACTCGGTGTTCATCTAAGGGTCTGCAGTCAAACCAGTTCAACTAGAAGGCTCTCAGGGCAGAGACTGCCTTATTTTTCTTTATATTCTTCCCTTAACTCCTGAGCCTACTTCAGGGTTATGAACCTAACAGGTACTCGCTACCTACGTGTTGATTAAATGAGACAGCCTAGTCATCACTCAGATTAGAAAAGGTTCCCATAGCTTCGACCCCACCCATCCCGGCTCTGCATCACCGTCCTGTGATGACTGTTCTGTGGGTGCCCAGTTGCTTTCCTAAAGCAGGTTCTGCTGCCTTCCTAATGTCTGTTCTTCTATCTGAGGTTCAAGTTGAAAAGCAACAACTGCTTTTGGCACTTGATACAAACTCCCAGGGTGAGTAAGTCTAAGTGTAGATGGGGAAGGGGGCTGTGGTCTGCATAGAATGTGCTCCAGGTTTGGAGGATTCTTGAGAGTTTTACCTGCAGCATGGTCTGACCCCTGCCTTCCAAGGCTAGCAGCTGGCCCTTGGTGGAGTTGCTAAGATCAAATATCCCCTGACTGACCTTGCATTAATGCCGCACAGATTCACAAAGCAGCAGCAAATAAATTCACAGAATTTGAGAACAACTAGGGTGTGTTATTGTGTATCTTCCTTTCATGAGACCTGTCTGAAAAGAAGTCAAACATCTGGAGTTGCAGCTGTCAAACTCTAGTCTTTAATCTTTTGGGAAGGAAAAGAGGATAAAACTAATATTTCGAAGTGCCTGCAACGTGCCAGACACACTATGACATCATTTTTAACCCTTACAGCTCTAAAAGGTAAGCAGCATCATTTCCTACCTGGGAAAACAGAGGCTCAGAAACTAGATATCTGGTCAACATGGCCCAAGGAGTCATGATTTGACTGTGTTCAAATTCAAACCCAGATCTCTCTCCGTCTAAGCCCCATGTTCTTCCTTCCCATTATCTGAAACTTAGTGGTGGAGAATTTAGAGTGAGCCTTGGCAGAGTTGTGAGAGGTGGGATACGAAACCTGGGGTCACCATCTTTAGTTTGACTCATCACCAATATTGACATTGGCCTTGAGTTAAGTGCATTTGCCTGAGTGGTTTCAGCTGCCTCATTGGGAAAATGAATACAGTAACATTCCCACCTGTCTCTCAGGAATGCAAGGAATGATTAATCAGGGATGTAATTGAAATCTTGCAGGAAAGTTCTGGGACACTGAGGCAGGGCAGTGCACACAGTTTCTGTTCCTAGGGATTTTCCTTTTCTTTTCTTTCTGAAGATTTATCTTCACACATTTGTTCATGGTCAAGTTGTTTATTGAGTGTCTATTATGCGACAGACACTAAATTAGAGTCTGGCGATACTATAATGAACAAAATAGACTAGGTTCCTACTGTCTTGAAGTTTACAATATGAGAAGAAAGTAAAAAATAAGTTAAAAAATAAATGCAAAATTTAAACTGTGGTTAAAGGCCAGGAAGGAAGTAAAGAATATAGGGAAAGAGAATAATAGAGCCCTATGCTTGTATAGGCCTAGAAAATCCCTGCAACATTCTGTAAGAAATTATTAGTCATAATTATCTCTAGGGAAGGCACTAGAAGCCCTTCTTTACTCGTTGAATTTCTTTTTGCCATAATTATGTCTTCCTTTTATAATTAAAAATACTACTTATACAGAAAAATTGGTATCTCACACATCATAATCTCAGAAGCCATGCTTTTCTTTGTTTGTAAAGAACTATGAAAAGGTTTGTATAATCCCATATTAGGTACAGATATATTTGTGAAGTTCAAGCAAAGCTGAGAACATCTCTATTTCCATCTGTGGGGAAAGTGAGAAAAGGCTGAACAAAGGTAGCTGCAGTCTTGAATCCAGGTCTCCAGGAGCAGCCAAGCTGTCCCAACCTCCACAGGAAACAGGCTAATTATTGACATCTGAACCCCAAGATAAACAAGTCTGTCTGGGTCAGAGACTGGCAAGAGGTTATCACGGCCAATCTGGTTACCCTTGAGAAATGGCAGACTACTCTTAATTAAAGAGGCAGTATCAAGAAGACTAAAATCTATGATTCACGGGTACTAAAGCTGCAGAAATTAAAATGAGGTAAGGAAAGAGTTGAAAAGCTGTAAAACTGGGTGAGAAACCAGAGGTGGCCCATTAACAAGAGTCAATGGTGATAAAACTCACAAAACAAGAATGTTAGAAGTAGAGGAAGGATTGGCACGGCTGCATGAGAAAAAGGTGCCAATTAGGCTCCTCTCATTATGGAATTGGGGCCATACATTTTTTTTTTTAAGCCAGTAATTGCAATAGAAACACATTTTCTTTTCCTGTCATTAAAAGGGACGGGGCGTGATGTTAAATAAAAGGTTTGGTTGGCTGAAAACTACATCAGAGGGAAAAATATGTTGTATAAAGCATCACAGGCACTGAGGGGCAAAATGGTGTGGTAGTTTCTTGTATTTATGTTGCTCTTCTCGGCGGAGGGCAAAACAACTCACTTCTCCAAACTTCTAGATAAAATATCTGGCATTATAGTTCTTTTTCTCATCTTCTTTCTGTCTTGTTTGGCCTTGAAATCTAAGGTTTTTGGGTTGTAACTAGATTGTGTTGATGAAAACAAACTCTGTAAAATATTTGAAGAGATTTATTCTGAACCAAATATGAGTGACCATGGCCCATGACACAGCCCTCAGGAGATCCTGAGAATATGTGCACAAGGTGGTTGGGGCACAGCTTGGTTTTGTATATTTTAGGGAGGCATGAGACATCAATCAAATATGTTTAAGAAATACATTGGTTTGGTTTAAAAAGGCGGGACAACTCAAAGCAGAGTGGGCGGGCAGGAGGTGGGGACTTCCAGGCTATAGGTAAATTTAAACATTTTCTGGTCGACAGTTGGTTGAGTTTGTCTAAAGACCTGGCATCCATAGAAATGAATGTTTAGGTTAAGAAAAAGGATTGTGGAGACCAAGTTTTATTGTGTAGAGGAAGCTCTTAGATGGCAGACTTTAGAGAGAGCAGGTTGTAAATTTTTTACAGACTTAAAGGGGTGGCTGGCTCTTAGACTGATTACCTCCTCTGATCTGGGAAGGAAGGAAGGAAAAACAAAGGGGAAAAAGGATTCTCTTAGATGTGGATTTTCCACAAAGACTCTGTGGGGCAATTTCAAGATATGGCAAGGAAATTATTTTGGGGTAAAACATTTTGATTTTCTTCCTTGTTATGCCAGAGTCAGATCGGAAAGTAAAGTCACGATAACAGGGTAATAAAACCCATCTGAACCGAGAATTATGGTTGTAGGATATGACCTCTCCCAGCCCCTAGGAATTTTGGGCAAGATTTAAAAAAATCAGAGCTTTAGTCCTCACTACTCTTTTTTTTTTTTTTTTTTTTTTTTGAGACCGAGTTCGCTCTGTCACCCAGGCTGGAGTGCAGTGGGCTGGATCTTGGCTCACGACAAGCGCCGCCTCCCGGTGACACCATTCTCCTGGCCTCAGCCTCCCCAGTAGCTGGGATAACAGGCACCTGCCACCTCGCCCTGGCGAGGTTTTTTTGTATTTTTTAGTAGAGACGGGTTTCACCGTGTTAGCCAGGATGGTCCCTCGATCTCCGACCTCGTGATCCGCCGTCTCGGCCTCCAAAGTGCTGGGATTACAGGCTTAAGCCTACCGCGCCCGGCCAGTCCTCACTACTCTTAGAAAGAATGATTTAAAGGACAGGAGGAGTTACAGACAAATAACAAGAAATGCTTAGTTTCAAGGTTGTGTGATTTTATCAGTTCTCTGCTTTTGGGGAAAAATAAGCCCATAAAAGTCTTTGCTAGCCCTGGTGCCAGTTCAGGCTCAGAAAACCTGAGTGTAAGACTGAACCCTAAACAGTATTGCCTACTGGTTGTTAAAGCAAAGGTACACTGACAAGTGTAGTGCATTTATTCATTCATTCATTCACTTATTCGAACAAAGTTAAACTGAGAGCTTATGATGTCTCAGAACTGTGCTAGGCACTAGGAACACACAGAGGAAAGCAGTGACATCCTATCTCATGAAATCAATAGATAAGACTAAAATTATGTAGAGTCAAAATTATCCTTAAATGTTTCTCAAATCACCCATAAAGTGTTATCTTTGGTTAGGTTCCCTAGAAGCAGAACCTGAGATAAGGATGCAAGTAATTGAAAGGATGCAAGTAATTGAAAAAGTACTCTCAGGTGAAACCTGCATGGTAGTGGAAGAAGCAGGGCAGGGCAGAGGATCAGATTCAGCAAATGCGTGAGTTCAGTCAGCTGAACAGCTATAGTCTAGCCTCAGCCTGACTACAAGGAGCCGTGGGGCACACAAAGCACCATGGATTTGTACCCCCAAAAGACAAAAAGGGCAGCCTTTTGTATCCTAGCAATCAGGCATGGGATAGGGGCCTCTCCAGGACATGGGCCTATTTGGCATTCCTGGAGGAGGTGGCTCCAATCGGATGTGGGCAGTTCTCAAAAGAAGAGTGTGCTGTGAGCAGTTAGCAGCCAACAGTCACAGCAGCTGGGAGAGATGCTCTGGCAGAGTAAAGGGAATCTGGAGAGGGATGTCGCCATCAGCTACACAAGGACACAGGATTTATGTGACATGTTAGAAACATACATATCATTTGTTAATAAATACAACAGAACAATAGATTTTTCTCCATCAGTGCAATAGTTCACCATTTATTTGGATGCACTACAGAGGAAGTAGTTTGCTTGTGTTCAGGGGCCATGTTGTATGAAAAATGCACATCTCTCAACACCCAGCACAAGGAGATGCTCATGCCTGGAGGGGTGTTCCCACAGGATCTGAGGCAGACTATGTTCCTAGGAGGCAGACCCAGATGTCATTACACAGGATGTTAGGAAGTGTCCTTGAGGCCAACACCTGTGGAAAGGGGCGATGGAAGCAGGAGTGAGTTAAGGGAGAAGTCCAGCCACCCCTGTCCCGTGCAGCTAAATGGCTTGTGGGAGCTGACCTGTTTAGGGCCCAAATGGTCAGACCTTCATGCCCTTCCATTTACCTGCACATTGGGCCAACTTGGGAAGGGCATGAACTTGAGTGAGGTGGCTCTCTGCAGCTGATGCTGTCCCCTAAAGGGACTACTGGCGGCTACTCGCTGACTGTTCTCCCTGCAGCGAGGCAGCAGGTCCTTTCTGGAATGGGGCTGGGCAGCAAATAACTGTGTCCATCCACTAGTGGAGGCAACTCACAGGCTCACTCGTGTTCACCCCCAGCACACAATCACAAGAATAGGCACAAGACTGCCCCTCACCAAAGTTGTTTTCTCATTGAGGGGGATGGAAAGTCAGGAACTAGACATACATACTTAAAGAACCTACAATTTAATTAATGCTTTAATGTTTAATATTAATTCAGAACTTTTGTCATTGGTTTATCCTTAGTTAGAAGTGGATGGTCTATCCTACTTTTTAAGGTTATTTTTTTCCCATTTTCATTTAGTGACAGGCATTGTACTAAGAACCTTACATGCATTACCTTATTTAATCCATACAAAAATCTTATGAGAGAGATAATATTATTATTCTCCATTTTATAGACAAGGGTTAGAGAGGTTAGAAAAAACTTGCCCATAGTGAAATCATATAGCCAGTATTTGAACCAAAGTCTCTCTGACTCCAGAGCTCAAACTCTTAATTACTCTACTAAAGCCAACTATGAAAACTTTCACATTACCCTTTGATGGACCGTAGCTCATTCACTCATTCACTCAGCAATGGTTCTTTTTTTTTTTTTTTTTTTTTTTTTTTTTTTTTTTTTGAGACAGAGTCTTGCTCTGTTGCCTAGGCTGGAGTGCAGTGGTGCAATCTCGGCTCACTGCAAGCTCCACCTCCTGGGTTCATATAATTCTTCTGCCTCAGCCTCCGAGTAGCAGGGACTACAGGCACCCGCCACCATGCCCGGTTAATTTTTGTATTTTTAGTAGAGACAGGGTTTCACCGTATTAGTTAGGATGGTCTCGATCTCCTGACCTCGTGATCCACCTGCCTCAGCCTCCCAGAGTGCTGAGATTACAGGCGTAAGCCACCACGCCCGGCCACTCAACAATGTTTTAATGAACATGCCCTATTCCAGGCTCTGTGCTGTGTTGGTATTAAAGATTCAACAAAGAAACCTCTGATAGGAAGCATATGTGCATGCGTCCTTGTGGGTCATCCTTCTTGACTCTCTGTGTGTGTGTGTGTGTGTGTGTGTATTTGTGATAATCTCAAGAGATTAATGCAAATTGTGAGGACCTTCGCATATTTCTGTGAAAGGAAAATTAAAATCTCAGGACTCCAAACTCACTATGCCAAAGGGAAAAGTTAAGCTTAGCATTAAGTCACCCAAAACTGCTTTCCATTTTGTTTCTAAATAGATAACTGCAAAGACAGAAGGCCACATACCTTTCTGGGGGACTCCCTCACAATTTCTCACAAAGAAATTCCTTGTGGGCCCTAAGATCTTTACCCTAAAACAGATTTCTGTTGGATTTCACCCCATGTAAATTAACAGCTTATCTTCGCAGGTGTGGGACAAAGACAGGACTAGGAGTCATCCTTCTGCTTACTTGAGACAAATGCACATTTTACTCATTAACTATTCTATGTTTCTTTTACCTTATGTAAAAATGCAAGTTCATTGAGCATGAGATGAATGCATATTTGACTGTTTATCTATTCCCTCCTCTCACATATAAAATGTAGATTCAGTGAATGCTCATCAAAGCCTCAAAAGAATGTAACTGTTTGCCCCTTTTCTCTACCCTCTCTTTTCCTTTCCTCTTTCCCCTACTGCCCACTCTTTCCCCCTTAAATATTGAAGTCCTCAAACCCTCTTTGGGAGTTTTCGCACAGATCACAAATGTTCCTGTGATTTGTGTTCCTTTTTCCCAGGCACACTCTCAACTGGGGCAAAATAAACCTCTAAATTGATTGAGACTTGCCTCAGTCATTTACTTTGGTTTACATTTCCTAGTAACTCAATTCACTGTTTTCAACTTAACAGGCTAAAAGAGATGCTAAGAGAATGTCTGCAAAAGAAGTCACCATTAATGTAACAGACAGCATCCAACAGATGGACAGAAGTCGAAGAATCACAAAGAACTGTGTCAACTAGCAGAGAGTCCAAGCAGAAGGGTAGATGGACTTCTGTGTCCTTCAAGGCACTGGATACCATCAAAGAACCTTGAAGAAGTGGCTGCACCTTGCTGGACCTGAATGCTACTGAGTCCCTGGCAAGACTGGTCTTACCTGGCAGCAAACTGCTGCCTGGTTTTGTTGGGACCCTTCTGAGCCTTCTACTTATCATGTAAATGTCTTGGCATAGTGCTTACATATGTTAATAAACTGCAGATGTGCAGTTCAGTTTGTCTCTTTGCAACTCCTGTAATAGGGTCTGGTGTAAAAGTAGTGAGTTAAAGCTACAGGTCAGTTTATGAAACAGAAAAGTAGGAATGCATTTCCTGGGTGAAAGAGTCACACCTTAGTACCAAACTCTCCTGCCCATTATAGTGTGTTCTGTTTCAGGCAAGCTTATTCTTTCCTTCTTTCATTTTAAATATTATCATTACAAATCTTACCAGGGTCACTTAAAACCTGGCTTCCATCCAACCCTAAACCCACATATTGAAAAAATCAAGGCAGAGAAAAATTCCTTGTTATCCTTGTTTCCTTAGCTTGGTATGAGACAGATCAGATCCAGTTTCCCATGGATCAACCCACTGCCCATAGCATGTCTTTGGGAGGTGTCTGTGAAGCAGTCATATCTGCTCCTCATCTGCCTGGAAAGTCCTCCTATTCTGATGTCCACATTGGCCTCCAGTCCTTGATGTCACCATGCTTGTGGCCAATGCATCCAAATAAGGATACCCCTCAGGGCTCAGCCAGACATTGCAATTTTGCATAGCTTTCCAGTTCCCTTTGCTTGTCTTCTTAACTGTCTTCCCTCTCTATTGGGGTCATTTGCAATTGTTAATCAAAGATTGAACACTACGTAGGAGAAGGAGATGATCCAGAGACATGTGGCAGCATGCATGGCTTCACCTTGATCTCTCTGTTTACCACCCAGGACTGTCATTTTGGCATCTGCAAAGGAATCACTTTAGAAAGCCAGCACCTGGTTGATGTGTGTTCACACTGACATTAGATTGATGTGCACTGCATTAGAAATGAGGTAACTGACACAGAAAAAGGATGTTTTGATAGGAATAATTTTCTAGTATGTCTTGAAACATGTTCATCTGGATGTATTTTCCTCCAAACTATTGTAGCAGGATTTTTCAAGGATTGTTAACATGCCTGGGATTGGGAAAGATAGGACTAAAGTTGTACCGAACTATACCAATAAATTCCATGTTTAGCAGAAATAGGCAGCCTAATGATGTTATGTTTATATAACATAGTCCAGAGAACTGACATGCAGGTCAAAAGTCAGATACACAACCTCCTCATCTGCTAACTCTGTTATTCTTCAAACCCAAGTGGGTAGTGTCATTTTTCCTTCCTTCTGTCCATTGGCAGATTGCATATTTATTCACTAAACATTAAATGTCCATCCTGTGCCAGGTACTATGCAGATGTTGAGGGATTTGGAGACTAGTTAGTCATTACTGTCTATCCTGAATCTAGCAGTGACTTCATAACTAGGAGACTGAATTAGACCCTTAAGGTATAGTGTGTGTTGCAAATCACTCAGCAATGGAATCTTTTATATTCAGGGTAGGTTTATATCTTAAACTAGGTGTTCTAATCACTGTACAAGACTTTACCATACACAAAACTATAGTTTTTCTAAACCTTTATCATTTTGTGATTCTTTGAGAAAGGGCTTTTAGGAATTTTATGTTCTAAAAAAATGTTCTTAATAATAATAAAATAAAAGCAAAACCTGTGACTCATATGTCCCCACTGACATTACTCAGCAGGAGCCCCCAGCTGCCAAAGGTTGGCAGTGATCCTGCGAGTTCAAGGGCTCTTTCTCCCTGGGGATGTGCTTTGTGGCTTCTCTTTACAGCTTTGTTTCTGCATCAGTTCACTGCTGCATGTTGTTTGGAATTTATCACCGTAAGAAAGTGTCTCTGTTTTATATAGAAACACTTTCTCACTTCCAGGGGAGAAGGAAATGCACGGCATATGATCTGGCCCTCCCCAGAACAATCTGGATTTCACGGAGACAGCAACCAGAAGTTAAACCATGTGACTAAAAATGCATCTGGCTACTTTTTCATGTGTGTATGAGACAGAAACTAATCCTTACTATCCTTTTAGGATAACACTTTTCATGGCAAAGTTTGTGTCAATAAAGTCATTAATTTTAAACATATTTGGGCAGTTACAGAGAATCTTTACCGGAACCTTAAATTTGTATGCAGAGCTATTTAGACTTTTTTTTTTTTTAAACGAAGACCTTTTACATAAGTGATCCCTGTGAATCCTCCAAAAAGCCTTGTGAAGTGGGTAAGGAGAATGCTGTTAGCACCAATTTACACCTATAGAAATATTTATAGTCTAGTCAACTAGTAAGTTTTGGTGCAGAGATTCAAGTGGGGGAAGACTGTCTGCAAATTCAGTTCTTTTCCTACCACCACATGGTGCCACCATGTCTAGAAGGTCTGGTGTAACCGGGAGATGAGGCCATTTAGGGGGGAATTGTCATGGAGCCTCGGGCTGGGCTGAGCCCAAGTCTAAGAGGACAATTTGGGTGATTGGAGGGGGCTAGAGAGAGAGGATTGAAGAGGGCTGTTAGTGAAGGCAGTGATTGGAAAGGGCCAGTGAGTTATCAGGGAGTTTGGGTCTGGTCCAGGCTCACTTATCCCTCCAGAGAGGGTGACCTTGACCTGGTGTGAGAGGTCAGAATACTGAGAGGGACTTTATAGTTCAGAGAAGACAGAAATTGCACTCCTTCGAATAACTGCTTAGACCTAAAGGTAAGGGAAGCCAGGGACTGCCCATGCTGCTGCCAATGCCCTGAGCACAGCTTGGATGTACAGGTAACAGACAGTAGCCCTTCAGACTTTATTCACAGCCCACCTTCACAGTGCTTTCCACAACCCACCCCCACCTCCTAGGGTACCTGAACACACTCCTGTTTGCACTGCCTGAGTCCTGCTAACCTGCATCTGTTTTTGATCCTCACCAGCCAGACTTGCAGGCTGCCCCATGTGACACTGAAATGCTTCCCATTCACATTTGCTGCTCTAAGCAGGGTTTACAACACTGGCAGCTCCTCTGCTGAAATCAGGTAACAGAGCTGCTGTGTTTAGCTGTCATGGTGTCAAAACTTAGGAATTTCACATAAATAGCCAGCTCTGGCAGAGACTCCTACTTTAGAACTCCAGTATCCATCCTTCCCTTCTTCCTTAGTTGAGCACATGTTCCCTTAGAACAAACATTACACTTTCCAGCCTCCCTTGCAGCTAGAAGTTGCTGCACAATTAAGTTCTAGACAATGAAATGAAATAAAAATGAGGCATAGAAGTTTCCAGGAAGTCAGGCTCGCTCTTTCCCCTTTTGCTTCCTGATGTGCAGAATGAGGAGGTAATGGCTGGAGCTACCTCAGTCCACTGGGCCATAAAGTAACTTCAAGAATGAAAACTGTGCCAAGATGAGCAACAAGTTAGAAGGAGCATGAGTCCCTAATTCCTTTGAGCTTCATGAGTCTTTGACTATATACCTCAAACCTCTTTTTGTGGGGAAGAAATATACTTTACTTCATTTAAGTTGCTGTTTCAAATGATTACTCACAGCCAAAACTAATTCCTTTTCAAGTCTGAGAAATTGAACAAAACTATTCTAATTTGTATGCATATACTTCCATCTTTCAAAAAATTGGAAGATCGCTCACCCTTGGGCCCTTGGCTGCTTGGCCACACCTGGCTGGAGTTGATGAGTCTGCATTGGCTATAGCTGGGGGGTCTCAGATTGTGATGGTCCCTACCACTCATTGTGGCTTACACATGGTAACCTCCCCATTTCTGTTACCTGCCAGAACCCAGAGACGTTTGAGGTTGTAACTCCTGCTCCACTTTATGTTCCCAAGCATGTTGTCTTTACACTCTTTTCAGGAGTCATTAGGATACACAAGGTCATATTCTCCTGTTTCACCAGTCTGGGAAGTGGCCAATCTCAGGAGAATTTTCTGAGCAAATTATGAATATTACCTAATATTTAAAATCATGCATTCACTTACTCATTTATTTAATCCAAATGTATTTACTGAGACTCTTCAATGTGCCAGAAGTTGGGATGTGGTGAGAGATACAACAGATATGGTCCCTACCCTCATGAGATGGCAAAATAGGAGAGGAAACAGACAATAACAATGTAAAGAAATAAGTTATTACAGTAACTTAAGATGGGGATAAATGCTGAAAAGAATGTTAACAGGAGAATGAGCTGGACGGAAGCAGGAATGGAAGCAGGAGACCGTTTAGGAGGCTATAGCTATAACCCCGGGAAGAGATGTCAGTGCAAGGAATAGGGTAATGGTTGCAAAGATGGATGAAAATGATGGATGCTGAGAACATTTTGTAAATAGAAACATTAGGACTTGCTGATGGACTGGGTGTAGAAAGTGAAGTCAAGGGAGAAATCAGGGTGATTCCTAAGTTTTTTGATTTGAGCAACAGGGTTCTTGGCAAGATAGGTGAAAATGGGGTGGGAAAAGTTTTTTTGGGGAGGCAGTGAAAATCAAAAAGAACCATTTTAGACCCATTAAGTATGAAATAACCAAAGGGAGGTGTCCAGCAGGGAACTGGATGTACGAGTCTAAAGTTCAAGGAATTGGTCAAAAGTGGAGCTGTGCATTTGGGGGTCATCAACACGTGGAAGATATTAAATGGCACAGGAGTTAGTTCACCTGATGAGAAGCTAGTGAGGGAAGTCCAGGGCTGTGCCGAGAGACACTCCAACATTCAGAGAGTTGGTGGTGGAGGAAGAGTCAGCAAAGGGTACTGAGAAGTGCTGAGGCAGTTAGGAAGAAAACGGGGAGCTCATTTACTGAAGCCAACATTAAAAAAAAAAGTTTCATGAAGGGAGAAATGGAGAAATGGTCAGTCATGGTGAATGCTGCCAAAAGGTGAAATCACGTGAGAACAGAGATGTGACTCCAACTAGCACCATGAAGGTGACTGGTGATCTTAACAAGAACAATTCCAGCAGAGAGGTGGTCATAGAGCTAGACTACAGAGGTTGATGACTGGAGGGGTGGTGAGGAAGTGGAGAGAATGGAAAAAAACAAACTGTCTTTTGAGAAATGTTGCTATGAAACAAAGCAAAAAGAGGCCCGCAATTGGAGAAAGGGACAGTTCAGGGAGAAGTCATAAAAAGTGTAACAAACTAGAGTATGTTTCTCAACAATTGCAAGGACTCCTTAGGGTGAGGTTGAAGCTGGAAGGGTGGGGGCGTTATCCATGGAGTATAAAAGTCCTTGAGGAATTGAGAAGAGAACAGATCCAGGGTGCAGGTGACCACATTGAAATTTAAAACTTCTGTATGATAAACATCCACATAAAGATGAATGATAGTCTATTAGAAGGTATCTACAGCCCATGTGTCACAGAGTTAGTATAGTGATATACATTTAAACAAATGAGAATTTCATAAGCAAAAGACAAATGACCAAGAGAAAATAACATGAACAGGCAGGAGGAAAGTTGAATGGCCAATAAAAATATAAAAAGATCCTCAGTGTCATCAGTAATTAGGCATATGTGGGTTTAAAAAAAAAAAGGTGCCAGCTTGGGCAACACAACAAGACCCCATCTCTACAAAAAGAAAGAAAGAAGAAAGAAAGAAAGAGAGAAAGAAAGAAAGAAAGAAAGAGAGAGAGAGAGAGAGAGAGAGAGAGAGAAAGAAACAAAGAAAGGAAGGAAGGAAGGAAGGAAGGAAGGAAGGAAGGAAGGAAGGAAGGAAGGAAGGAAGGAAGGAAGGAAGGAAGAAAAAAGAAAGA
>NW_016820098.1:65497-71310 GCF_001698545.2 Rhinopithecus bieti | reverse complement strand
AAAGAAAGAGAGAGAAAGAAGGAAAGAAAGAAAGGAAGGAAGGAAGGAAGGAAGGAAGGAAGGAAGGAAGAAAGAAAGAAAGAAAGAAAGAAAGAAAGAAAGAAAGAAAAGAAAAGAAAAGAAAAGAAAAGAAAAAAAGAGAGAGAGAAAGACATGGGGGTATGCATCCATAGTCCCAGCTCCTTGGGAGGCTTAGGCAGGTGGATCACTTGAGCCCAGGAGATCAAGGCTGCAGTGAGCCAAGGTCATGCCACTGCACTCCAGCCTGGGTAACAGAGTGAGACTTTGTTTGAAAAAAAAAGAAAAGTTTTGTTTGCACCCGCTTTTTAAAAGTGCTTTTAGCTCAAAATAACCCTTATGTCAAAATGGCAAATTCTGGAGAGGCATATTCTGCCACTCTTCAATGTCAATTTAGCCAACTTATTCAAATTTAAAATGTGTATATTATTTGGAAAACAATTCCATTTTAAATATATACCTGTAAAGGGTTGAACTGTGTCCCCCCCCAAATTCAAATTCATATGTTGAAATCCTAACCCCCCATACCTGAGAATGTGACTGACTGTATTTTTATATAGTGTCTTTCAGGAGGTTAAGGAGGGTAAAATAAGGTCATGTGGATGGGCCATAATTCAATATCACTGGTGTTCTTACAAGATTAGGAGATTAGGACAGGCACACACAGAGGAAAGACCCTATGAAGACAAAAGAGAAAATGGTCACCTACAAACCAAGGAGAGAGGCTTCAGAAGAAACCAACCTTGCCTCAGACTTCTAGCCTCTAGGACTATGAGAAAATAAATTTTTGTTTTTTAAGCCCACCGGTCTGCAATATTTTGTTATGGCAACCCTAGCGATCTAATACAATACCCTAGAAAAATATCTGCACATTTTTATGAGACAGGTATTTGTGGGACAGGACTCAGACTTGTAGAACTTGATTCAAAGGAATCAGAATGGCAGAGGACAAAAGAGCACAGGACTACAGCAGACAACACTGGCTCTACCTTTCCTTCAACCCCTTTACTGCACCCATGCACCCATGCTGACTTCCAACTATGGCACCTGCTCTCTGTGGCCTGAAGTCTTTATCTCACCACTCCCATTGGCAGGAGTTGCCAGGACTTTGGCGCTATTGATGCTTATTCATTCCTATCCCCATCCCAGCACCTGTCAATCAGTCAATGACTGCTGAGAGCTCCCATAAGCTTGGGTGGGGTAATGCTGAGATAGGTATTTTGCACAAGCTCCTAGAGTTTTCCCAGCTGTATTAAGTTCCAGTTACTCAGCAGGTAGCTGGTTTAATAACACATTCCTTTACTGGATGCTTCCTTGATCAATCTCCAGGGTAGAGTCATTGTAGTTGCAGGCTTCTATATAAACAGCATCCTCTCTCTTGTGTTTCTTTTTTATTATCATAGTCAAACATCATCTTTTTCACAACTTGGTTTCCACCAGTAGATAGTCCTCCACTTCCTCCCTAGCATGAGATATACATCTCACTGCCACTGGTCTATAAATGTTCTGTTTATGTATATTGTACCACAATAAAAGATGTTAAGAACAATAAGTAAGTAAGTAAGTGTTCTGTTTTGCTTCAGAGGCAATCTCTGATTTATCCTAGATATAAGAAGTAACTTGGAAAAGAGCCCCAAGAGATACCTTAACAGAAGTCACAAACTACATGCTTTCAGGGGACAGGCATGTGATATAAATGGATGCTATAGGGCATTGTGAGTAGTGGGAGCTGGGATGAGAAGGAAAATGCATGCAAACTTAAGAGCTCCACACAGTGAGCCTGTCACTCTCCCTGATGAAGAAAGACATTTGCAATAACTGACTCAACTAAAAACTGTTAAGATGGCACTTCAAGAAATACGGTGCCCAGCACAGATTTACTGACTAATTGAGGTTTCATAGTCAGTAGTTGCTTGGGATGCCAGAAAAGTCTTCCATTGTCAGTGAGCCCTCTGCTCCATAGCTCCACTTCATCACTTTGCATTTCTTTCTCAGGCCTCTACCATCTCATTTCTGATTCCACCACTCCAACTGAAACTACACTCTAGGGTCACAAATACTCTAATTGCCAAAGTCAATGACACCATCTAAGTCCTCATCCTGCTGGACGTCTCTGCATCTGTTAAAATAAATTTCGTTTTTAAAGCCCACTGGTCTGTGGTATTTTGTTATGACAGCCCTAGGATGGCTTTCCTCAAAGTTTTGTCAACTTTTAATGCTACCCTGCTTTTGGGCACCCCTGTCTTTCTGATTCTACTCTTTGTCAGTCTCCTTTGCCGATTCCTCTTCCTCTGCTTGTCCCTTAGTTTCTGGTATTCCTCAAGGTTCCTTTTTCAACCTTTCCTCTGCAGACTCTACCCAATTTTCTTAACAAGTTCATCTGATCCCATGGCCTCAACAATTTAGATGCTATTTCCACTCTATCCCAAGCTCCTATGCCACATTTCCAAATGACCATTGCACACCTCCACTTGATGGCCTGTGTGGCAGGGATTTTGTACCTATTCTGTAAAACCCATTCTCTTCCTTCCTAGGAACCCAGCTTGGCTATATTTCCCAAGTTCCCTTAAAGTGAGCTCCCAAATTATTTCAACAATATTTCATTCTTCTTAAATTACTTCAAAATGTACCACAATTTGAATTTTTATGGTCTGTCATGGGAAACCATAAAAGCCAGCGCCAGAAAAAATTTATGCTTAATTCTCTTGGGAATGTGGATATGATGTGATTAGACAATGGCTCACCCAGGTTTTTTTATTTTTTATTTTTTATTTTTTATTTTTATTTTATTTTTTTGTAGTTTAGCATAGAGCTAAGGTTAGGAGTACGTAAGCCAGAGGGAGCTTTGCAATTTCAGTTTCTTAGATGGGTGTTCTCCAGGTAGAGCTCCACCTTAAAAGGAAAAGGGGTAAGTGATAGTGCCCTTTCTGAGCCAAATAGCCTTTTTCATAACATTGTCATGTGCTTGGAAGATAGCTGAAAATTTGTTTGCCTTTTAAATTTGATTCCATTATCCAGACACTCTCTCCCTCTGTTCTAATAGATACATCAGCTATGGGATGGCCTGTGAAGCAAGGTGTGGCAGCCAGCCTTCACAGGCTTTGGATACAGAAGACCAACCCTAACTGGACGTCTCACGGCTGTGTGCCTTGGGGCAAATTGTGGAGCCTCTCAGGGCTCACCTCCATCAATGAAAATAACAGCATCTTTTTGAGGGTGTATTGTGAAGATAAAGGGAGATAACAAATGTGTATAACATGGCATCTGCCACATGATCATAATTATCGCCATGCGTCAGATACTGTACTGGATGCTTCGCACATATCTCATCAATCATACAGTCCTGCCAGGTGAGCCTTATCAGCCCCCGCTTTACAGATGAGGAAATGGAGACTTACAGGCCCAAGGCCGACCAGGCACGGTGGCTCACGCCTGTAATCCCAGCACTTTGGGAGGCCCAGGAGGGCAGATCTCCTGATGTCAGGAGTTCAAGACCAGCGTGGACAACATGGTGAAACTCCCATCTCTACTAAAAATACAAAAATTAGCCAGGCGTGGTGGCACAGGCCTGTAATCTCAGCTACTTGGGAGGCTGAGGCACAAGAATCACTTGAACCCGGGAAGTGGAAGTTGTGGTGAGCCGAGATGGCACAACTGCACTCCAGCCAGGGCAACAGAGCAAGACCCTGTCTTAAAAAATAAAAACAAACAAAACCAAAAAACCACAGCTAGTAAATGGCAGAGTTGGGATTTGCACGCATGTCTGCCTGTCTATAAAAACCCATGTTCTGTCCACTAAACCATGAGTAAGTGCTCAATAAAAGTTCATTTACTTTCTGTCACTATGCAAGTAACTTCACAGCCCTTTGTAGAGCATCACATCTCGGCACTTCCAAGTTGTCAGTGCCACTCTAGGATCAATTATAGCACCCTAGATACGAATCTGCAAAATTCAGCTTTGTTTCTTTCTTTTCTTAACAGCAATAAAGCAGTAGCAGTTTTCCAGTTGTGCCACAATAATAAAATCATTTGAAGATAATACTAATAAATTCATTTTTTTTCTAAAACACATTACAAATCTAAGCATTATCTAGGTACCACCGTAATCACTTTTTCCTCTTCCTTCTTTAATAGGAAAGTGAAGGCCTGAGCTAGCTGGTCCCCAAAGAGAAAGGAAATGCAAATATAGGGGGTATACAATGTCTTGTACTCATTGGCCTCTTGACTATTCCTTGTGGAAAGGAACAAATATAATTATTTTCTAGTTTTAAAAAATAACAGGTGGAGGCTGGATGCAGTGGCTCATACCTGTAATCTCAGCACTTTGGGAAGCCGAGGTGGGTGGATCACCTGAGGTCAGGAGTTTGAGACCAGCCTGACCAATATGGTAAAACCCTATCTCTATTAAAAATATAAAAATTAGCCAGGCATGGTGGTGTGCACCTGTAGTCCCAGCTACTCAGGCGGCTGAGACAGGAGAATTGCTTGAATCTGGGAGGCAGAGGTTGCAGTGAGCCGATATCATATCACTGCATTCTATCCTGGACAAGAAAGCGAGACTCCGTCTCAAAAAATAATAATACAATTAAAAAAATAACAAGCGGAAAGAATTACAATTGTATAGCACACTGATTGGCAATATGGCTGCACACTGGAATCACCTAAGGAGATTTAAAAACTATTGCTGCCTGGGTCCCACCCCCTAGAGATTCTGGCTTAACTGGTCTGGGGTACAACCTAGAATCAAGATGTTTAAAAATTCCCCAGATGGTCCTGACGTACAGCCAGGGTTGAGAATCACTGGCTCAGCAGATCACAGATGGAACTCATGTCTCAAAACCTCCATGAGGCAGCCTTAAGTCAGACTTCCTGGATTGAATGCCAGCTTCACCACCTACTAGGTTTGTAACCTTGGCAAGTCATTTCAGTTCCCCATATTCCCTTTTGCCCATTTAGAAAATGGGACTCAAAATATCTCATGATATTGGGAGGATTTAGTAAGGATATATTGATAAAGCACTTAGCACAGTGTCTAGCATAGGAAGGTAAACACAAGGTTAATATTGTTGAACTGTGATTCAGCCCTGAAATTTTCAGGACATGAGCAAGCCTAGCATAGAAAATTCAGCTCTCAAGGGTAAATGTACCAGAAGGCTGGCCCTTTATTTAAGTACTTTGTTCTCATCTACCACAAAATGAACCTTTTTTCAAAATAAGCACTTCTTATCTAACACAAAATGGACCTTAGACATCCCTGGGGTAAAGAAAGTAATATCTTCAAGAAACCATCCTGAGGAGCATGTACTTGTTGGTGCTGGGAAGAAGCACTGACTCCAGATAATGTAGAGGAAGAAATCTCTTTAGTTGGTTTGGGCTCTAGGAACTTTATGATGTTCCTTTAAACTTGACATCTTTCATTTGCAGACTCTTTGGCAGGTAGTTTTCCCCAAACTGGTAACTGGCAAGTGAGACATGATTTCGGATGTAAAGATGTGATTCATTAGGAGTTATAGGGCAGTGAATTTGGGGCTTTCACATCTTTCCTTTGTACAGATAAACGCCTAGAAGTTAGCATCAAATGTGCAATGTTGTTCTCCAGGCAGACAGAATACTCATATCCACCAGTGTGACAAGGTCAGCAACACTCCCTGTAGATCCATGAAAGACCTAAGTAAATATGTATATTCCAATACATCAATTGAGTGGGCAAAGAAAGTTAAATTAAATCCCTTTAAAGAAGAGATGATTCTAAAACAGTTTATTATTATTATTATTATTATTATTATTATTATTAT
>NW_016820098.1:24831-60885 GCF_001698545.2 Rhinopithecus bieti | reverse complement strand
TGTTCCTATTCGGCCATCTTGCTCCACCCCCCCAAAACAGTTTTTTATTTGAGATCTTTGAAAGAGGAAGAATAGGAGTTAGAGTTTTATTTTATTTATTTATTTATTTTTTTGCATTTATTTATTTATTTTTGAGATGGAATTCTGCTCTTGTTGCCCAGGCTGGAGTGCAATGGCATGATCTCGGCTCACCACAACCTCCACCTCCTGGGTTCAAGTGATTCTCCTGCCTCAGCCTCCTGAGTAGCTGGGATTATAGGCATGCGCCTCCATGCCCGGATAATTTTGTATTTTTAGTAGAGATGAGCTTTCTCCATGTTGGCCAGGCTGTTCTTGAACGCCCAACCTCAGGTGATCCACCCGCCTCGGCCTCCCAAAGTGCTGGGATTACAGGCATAAGCCACTGCGCCTGGCCGAGTTTTTATTTTTAAAGGATCCCTCTGGGTACTGTTAGCAGAAGTAGATGGATTTGGGACACATTTTAGAGGTTGAACTGACAGAACTTGCTGTTTTGGCCTGGAATTGGTACAGAGAGCAGATGAGAAAATCAAAGAGGATTCCTAGATATTTGGTTGATGTCATTTTGTGGGAAGTAGAAGGTATGGGGAAGAATAGGTTTGGGAAAGAAAATCAAGAGTTCTCTTTGGGCCTGGGCACAGTGGTTCATGCCTATAATACCAACACTTTGGGAGGCTGAGGCAGATGGCTCGAGACCAGCCTGGGCAACATGGTGAAACTCTGTCTCTACAAAAAACAGAAAAGGAAAAATTAGCTGGGTGTGGTGGCATGAACCTATAGTCCCAGTTCCTTGAGAGGGTGAGGTAGGAGGATCACCTGAGCCCAGGAATTTGAGGCTGCAGTGAGCCATGATCATGCCACTGCACTCCAACCTAGGTGATAGAGTGAGACCCTATCTCAAAAAACAAAAAAAAAGAGTTCTGTTTGGTCATGAAAGTGTTTAATGTTTATTAGACATTTGGGTGGAGATGTCGAGTAAGCTGTTGGAAATTCAAGTCTGTAGCTTAGGGATGAGAGCAGGTGGTCTCTCAGCAGTCATTGGCAATATATGATTCGTGGGACTGCAGGAGCTCATCTCGGGAGAGAATATAAAGAAGACCTTTCCCCTCATTCTATAGATGAGGGAACTATGCTTAGAATGTATCTGTTTTCATAGTGAATCAGCAGTAGAATCAGAATTAGAATCCAAACCTAATCCCACTGAGGGATTCCAGTGTGCAGGACTTGCAGTGCTAAAACCATGGAAGTTCCAGGCAGCCAAGGAGGGTTGATCACCCTATTCCTAGGCCAGTGATTATATCATCTAACCATTTTCTCCTTTGGTGACCTGGAAGTGATTGATTGCTGTGACCGCTTTGTTTATTCTTGTTTTCAAGGGAAGATTTTCATTCTTTTCTAATGTCAATGAAATATTATGTTCATTTGAAATAAGACTTAGCTTTCCCCAAGAGGAAATTACAAAGTGGTAATTACCATGTTTTCTTGCTCCTCCTGGAATAATCAGAACAAGAAAGACAATATTTTTGATGGTGGCACATGATTAACTCTCAAGACAAAGCTGAAATCTCAGCTGGAGGGAGAGGGGCAGGAGAGAATAAAGTGCCTCAAACTGAGCTCAGCATCTCCCTGAATTCAGCCACTCCTCCTGACTCTTTTGCTTACATTGCTATCACATATTTTCTCTCCTCTTTATCTCTCCCTTCCTGATACCACTCCAGTTTCCTAGCTCTATAAATTTGTCCTCATCAACGTGCCTTGCATCTGACATTCAATGACCCACTATACACAAAATTGCTCAAAACAGAAACTCTGGAGTCACCCTTGACCCTCCTTTCTCCCTCTCTGATGGAATCTTTTCTCACACACTTCCCAAATACCTCTTATATCTGTCTTTTCCTCTCATGTCTCACAACCACCACCTTAGCACAGGCCACTAAAACCCCCGGATTTCTGTAGAAGTCTACTGCATTCTTTATCTCCCACTTTGCCTCTAATCCAGGCTCCACACTGATGACAAAATTATATTTTTAAAATGCAAATCTGATTATAGCACTTGCTGCCTTCAGCATTTATGCTTTTTAATTTTTAAATTTTTTTATTGATATATAATGGTTGTACGTATTTTGGGAATGCCGGTGCTATTTTGATTGCTGTCTACAATGTGTAATGATCAAATCAGGGTCATTGGAATATCCATCACCTCAAACATTGATCTTTTCTTTGTGTTGGGAACATTGCAATTCTTCTCTTCCAGCTATTCTGAAATACACAATAAATTATTGTTAACTATAATATCCCTACTGTACTATCAAATACTAGGATTTATGCCTTTTATCTAACTGTATCTTTGTACCCCTTAAGATTTAGACTTTACTAAGACTGGCTTCCTCCATATTTACTTCAAAATCTGGCTCCTTCCATCACTTCCAGTCAGTTTCTATATTCAAATCAGATCTTTCTGGATCCTCTCATTGGGAAGATGGGAGATCATCTTACATTTGAGGTTGCTTTGCTTGTGGCAGTGATTCAGTGCCTGAATGTAAAGGAAACATATCTCCTTCCTCTTAGCTGAGATCCCTACCTTCAGTCACCCTCACTGCAGTTCAGCCTATCCTGCTGCACAGTGAGAGGAGTGGCTGTGGTGTGCTGGGAGTATTGATCTTGGAGTCAAGGGACCCCAGTAGAATTCTAGCTCTGTCGCTTTCAATCCGTCTGACTTTGGGCAAGTCATTTAACTTGTCTGAACTTCATTTGCCTAATCTGTAAAATGAAGGCACTCCATAAATGTTAATTAAAACCGAAGCTTCCTTGCTCTAAATTTTTAGTAACTCTCATTGCCGGACTTACCCAATTTCTCAGTCTGGCTGGTTTTCAAAACCCTCCCTCTGTCTGCAGCTTTAACCAACTTGCACATACTTTGTGCTACCCACCAGTCTACTTGCAGGCCTCTGGACACCCATCACACTGTGCCTTAGACACAAATGTCCACTGGAACATCCCTGTCGTCACTGTTGTCACACTCATTCACCTTCTGAGGTTCAGTTCCATTGCTACCTCATTCTACAATGAAACTTTTCTTAATCCCTCAACCAAATGTAATCTCTCCCTCTGCTAAATACCACATCTTTCTATGTATAGTTTATGGTACCAATCTATTCATGTTATAGAAGTTCTTGTGCTTATCTAGTAAGTGATTAGGATCCTCCACTTTATTGTAAGGACCTTAGCATCATAGGACACATTATGTTGAGTATTCTATGTCCTCAACAATTATTTATTAAATTTAAAGTACTTATGGGACAAGGGCATTAGCAAAATCCATCATCTAAATGCCTAATTAGGAATCTATTAATTCATTTGTGCACTTATCAAGCATTCACTGATGTTTTTGAAGTCCTGGAGATTTACAGAGAATTTTAGACAGAGTTCCAACCTTGAATGATCTCATAACATAATCAGACAGCTAAAATATAATGTGATAAATACATAACAGGAAATCAGCAGATAAATAAACACGATTACAAATACTTAATTTTATTGATTATAGTGAAATGCCTCAAAAGATTCCATTTTAGTCTTTGTAAAGTCCCACAGTTTAGATACACAAACCCATCCATGTCTGCTTAGGCAGAAGGAGCAGGGAATTATTATTTGTTTAATCCCTATTAGGTGCTGTTTTAGTTCTTGTACTGCTATAAAGAAATACCTGAGGCTGGGCAATTTATAAAGAAAAGCAGTTTAATTGGCTCATAGTTCCACAGGCTGTACAGGAAGCATGGCAGGGGAGGCCTCAGGAAACTGACAAATATGGCAGAAGGTGAAGAGGAAGCAGGCACATTGTACATGGCTGGAGCAGCATGAAAAGTGGGGTGGGGAGGTGCCACACAATTTTAAACAACCAGATCTCACGAGAACTCTATCATGAGAACAGCTCCAGGGAGATGGTAATAAACTATTAGAAACCACCCCCATGATTCAGTCACCTCCTACCAGGTCCCACCTCCAACATTACAGATGACATTTCAACGTGAGATTTGGGTGGGGATACAGATCCAAACCATATCCAGTGCCAAGCAATATATACACATTATTTCATTGTCAGAGGTATTATGGGATATTGTTATAATCCCCACTTTATAGCTGAGGAAACTTAGTTTAAGAATTTTGTGTAAGGCCTTACAATCAGAAGTTCTGAGTCAGTTTTTCAACCCAAGACTCTTCGATCTCAACTGGCCTGTGATATCAACTTTTTAGACGACAACCAGACAGCAACCTGAGGGCCTGCGGATAGTCTGTCCCAGGAACTTGAGCTACTGATTTGGAACTGCAGGAATTTGCTTCTTGGCCAGAAGACTTAGATATCAAAGGGACCAGGGATATTTGGCCAAGTTAAGGTAAGATTTAGAGGAGTCATTCAACCAGGAAATATGGTAAGATAATCCAGGTGACAACTCGGGAAAGAATTGCCACTTTGAAGCTGGAACACAAAACCCTCTCCCTGAAGTTCTATCTTTGAAAATTTCACCTCTTTTGAAGCACCCTCCAAGGGAAAGGAGCCAAGGGCTGCTCCTGTTCTAAGTTTTATTTGCTAACCTCAGCTTCCACTCAGTCACCTCATTAGAACAATGGAATGCAGTGAAACTGTAAGCACAGAATGATGAAAGTGGGAGTGCCATCAGGAGGAACACCATGCTGTGATTTCCAGGAATGTAGAAAAAGAAGCTAATATTCTCAAGCCTTTGTGGAAAGATTAAGGAAACAACTTTCTAGGGGGAAAAAAATGCAATAATTCCTCTAACAGATGTGTTTGCCACAAAACAGATAGAAACAAATTGTTTAATGTGAAAATACTTTCAAATATGTGTACAAAAAAAGTGAGGTGGTAAAGAACAGACTTTGTTATTTTTCTGTCTTTGCTCAAAGATCTCTAAATTCCACTAAAATTATGTTTTCCATTGCAGAGGGCAGAGCTATGGCCAGACAGGGCTCCTTCTGCATTCAAATCAAAAAGCGTTGAGAACTGTGCTTATTTCTGCAGATGGTGCTAACATAAGTCCATAGACTTAGGTGTTCAAGAAATGCAAAAATCTGTTTGAGTTCTATAACTCAAAATCTACCATAGTCTTCATTCTTCCAGGTGAAAGAAACTTATCTCAGCCTATTTAGTGTTTCCTCTTTTCCTAAGAGTTACATCCTTGTACTAGGAATACCAAAAGACTGGGACAGGGGTGCACACGAGAGACAGTATTCGGACATCTGTCCCAATCCACCCACACTGCCATCCACTGAGGTGGACTTTGGTCTGCATGATGACTCATTCCAGTCTGCAAGGTCCTTTCCTACCCAGTGGTTTTCTTACACTCTTGTGAGCGCACAGGAAACATTTTGTGGCTTCCAAGCCACACTGGGTTCAGGAAAGCAACCCCATGCTTCTAAGACCCTATCTGCTTCCCTGCAGTTTGGGGACCGATGAAGTTATTCCGCTGCCCTGTGCTATGCAGGGCTGCGATAGCCTCTGCTGTTCAGGCCCTTTAGCCAGGACCAACCACACTGCCCCTTATCCATGGATATTTTCCCTCCCTTCTGGGGACTCACTTGGGAAAGCACCTCTAGTATCCCCACTGTCTGACCTCAATCCTCCAAATCTATCTTGAGATTCTCTTGCCCTCCTCTCTCTCTCAGGACCACACCTTTAAAATTCCAAAACCAGGTGGATACTCTGTGACTGGAAGGAGAGAGGGAGGTCACGGGGTAGCAGAAAGTATGAGGGGGAAGGACCAATTGGTCTTGCCTCAAAATGACACTCACAGTTTTCTGTTTTGTTGTTGAGTCTAAATGATCCTCTCTTCCCAAAACAAACAAACAAAAAACATGTTTTTTAAAATTTAAAGACATATTTCAAACTGTTTATAGCCCAATTCATTTAGCTTTGATGATCTCTCCTATTTCTGACAGTTACAAATGCAAATGTTCTCTTTGGGAAATCAAATGTTACCTTGAGTCCCTGGGATGTTTTTGCAGAGCTATTAGAGAGGGAGGTAATTTATGACATGGGAACACACAAACTTAGCCAGGGGTAGGGGGCACATTTTCCTCTCACTCTAAGACAGGGCTAATAGCTATAATTTCACTTGCATTCCTGGATATCAGCCCTTTCTCACCTCAGGCTCTGGCATGATGCCTCTGAAGATAAGGGAAGAAAGCAGCCACTCTAATCTGATAAAAGACCTGGCTACACAAGAAAGGAAAGTAGGTCATCCTAGTTAAGTGATTTGAGGGCAATTACCTTCCATTTGAGGATGCCGCCTGCTCCAGGCAGCTTCTTCACCCTGTGGGCTCTCCCCTTTCTCTGGGGAAAATTTGTTTCATCAACGTTATTTGTTTTAGAAAGCATAGATTTGAAGACTCTGCCTTGACTCTATACAGACAGAAAGCCTTTCCAGACGCCTTCTGATTCCTCCTGGCACCTGCAGACTGCAGGGCAACCAAAGGAACTGGGATGATTGCAGAATTCTCTATTCATTCACAGAGTCTTCCCATCTCTTTTCTCTCTTCCCCACAGCAAGTCTTCTTCTGAACCCTCATCACCAAATATCTGCATGCTGTTATGGAGCTGTCTTAGCACAGGGTCTTTGATGTCTGTATCCTCACACCCTTACAAGATCCTGAGAAAGAAAGATGACATGTGAGAAACTTCAGTGTCTTCCTGCCATGAGCAATGTCTTTCTGCAATCAGCCTCCAACTCTATGCATCCAAAGGTGGTAGAATTTGTTAGCTCTTTTTTCCTTCTCAGTGAATTTAAGTTACAAGCCAGAGCATAATTTTCTTAGTTTTTATGAAGTCCTTCAGAACTATAGGTGTTGAAACAAAGTTCTGAAGATATTTTTCATTTTTCACTGGAAAACAATTTCTAACCTACTCCAGTTTCAAGAGGAGCCCCAGGAAATACACAAAAGACTGAAAATTCCCTTATTCTTCTGCCAAGTTCTCCATTTACTATGGAGGTAACCTGAGTCTTTGTGCTCAGTTCCTATTCAGAATTCAAGTTGGAGAGAACAATGTTGATTACATTTCTAACAGCAGCAAATACAATGGGAAGTAAAGCTCTTTTGGTATGTGTCGGGGTAATTTTTATCATAAACAATTGGATTGTCACAGATTAGTCATACATAAGTATTAGATCCACAGTAATGTGTTCATTCTCCAATTTTGACATTTAACATTAAATTTAGTATAGAGATTTTTCAAACATAGCTGCACATTAGAATAATCTGGGGATTTTAAAAGCAATAGTTAAGCCATACACAATCTGAGATTCTGACTTAATTGCTTTGGGGTGAAAGTCAAGGTGTCAGCATTGCATTAAAATCTCCACAGGTGATTCTAATCTGAAGCTGGGGTGTGGAACCACGAGTAGAGAGAACATAATGCAGGCTTTGGAGTTGGACAGACTTTGGTTCAAATCCCTGCTCTACCACTTATTGGTTGTGTGATTTGGGGGGAATTACTTAATGATTTTAAACCTAAATTTCCTCCTCTGTCAAAAGGAAGATGGAGTAGTCAGATAGTTTGAATATATGTCCCCATCAAATCTCATGTTGAAATGCAATCCCTAACCTGGCAGGTGGGCCTGGTGGGAGATGTTCGGGTCATGGAAGTGGATTCCTCATGGCCCAGTGCTGTCCTTGAGCTAGTGAGTGAATTCTCTCAAGAGCTGGTTATTTAAAAGTGTGGCACCTCCCGCAATCACTGCTGCTCCTGCTTCATCTTCTGCCATAAGTAAAAGCTCCGTGAGGCCTCCCCAGAAGTGGAGCACATGCCAGCAACATGCTTGTACAGCTTGCAGAACCATGAACCAACTGAACCTCTGTTCTTTATAAGTTACCCAGTCTCAGATATTTCTTTATAGCAACACAAGAACAGCTTAATACAGGTAGTGTTTAAGGGCTGTATTAAAGATTAAATGAGGTAACTGGCATATGTAAAACATGAATTGCCAGGTACAGAATAGGTATGCTATAAATATCGGTGCTCATCCTCCCCTTTTATACTTTCATACTTGATCTTTTTTTTTTTTTTTTTTTTTTTTTTTTTTTTTTTTTTTTTTTTTTTTTTTTTTTTTTTTGAGATGGAGTCTTGTTCTGTTGCCCAGGCTGGAGTGCAGTGGCATGATCTCCGCTCACTGCAAGCTCTGCCTCCCGGGTTCACGCCATTCTCCTGCCTCAGCCTCCCGAGTAGCTGGGACTACAGGTGCCTGCCACCACGCCCTGCTAATTTTTTGTATTTTTAGTAGAGATGGGGTTTCACTGTATTAGCCAGGATGGTCTCAATCTCCTGACCTTGTGATCCACCCGCCTTGACCTCCCAAAATGCTGGGATTACAGGCTTGAGCCACTGCACCCAGCCATACTTGATCATTTTTAAGATTCAAGTGCTAATCCTTGAGGGAAAGAGGGGAACCCCTATGGGCCTAGGGCTTGGAATTGAAGTGAAGGCAGATTTGGTGTTGATCAGAGTAGAGAATAAGGAGGATGAGGTCAAATCTCAATTTTCTCTATGATGAATAATCATACAAGGGCTGCAAATCACAGATCCATAATCACAGCTCTCAGAACATTCTGGTACAGTTTCCTTTTTGAAAATTAAACCTTCTGGTACCATACCGTAGAATCTATATTTTAAATTTAATATTCAATAAAGTTTTCTGAGGTGTTTTAGATATGACACATCACTTGGATATTCTGTTCCATGCACTTTATTTATTCTCTAATATTGGCTATCAGTAGGAAATTTACAACTTTACAGTTGTATTTACAACAACATTCACAAAAGATAATTTATTGAAGATACTCCACATGTTCCTTCTAAACTCCTATTTTGCCCCCATGTTGTGCTGACATTAACCTCAACAGAGAAGCCTCCATGTTCAAGAGGCCAAACAAGAGACCCTGAGCCAGGACACGAGACATGGGGTTTTATTAGGGGCTCACAAACAGCAGAGAGAGCGCAGTGGCGGCGGGCTGGGCAACGTATCCACCTTCCTGCAGTCCAGTGACAGTGGGCTGGACAGGAAAACTGCAATGGTTTGCAAATATCCAGTGTATATAGCATTTTCACTTAACACCCTCCCCTTAACAACCTCCACTTGGCAACCTTCATATAACCCAAAACCCAGGGCCTCAATCTCCTGTACGGCTTATGTTCCACAGGATGAGACAGGGGCTCAGATGTTCTTCGTAGACAAGGAGTGAATCTCAGGGTTGGCCACTCCCAGATTCTATAGCTTGAAACACATTCAGGTGTGTCTGCCCTATAGGGTCATGATTAGAGTATGCTTACATTATTGCTATCAGGTACATTTCCTTTATACCACCTGCCAAGAAACAGCCCTGAGATTGCTCTCTAAATGTCTTAAAATAAAAGCTATGAAGAAAGACGATGCTATCCAGGCCATCAGCAAATAACAAAAACCTTGTGAGCAAGAACATGACTCATGCTCTGTGCTATATCTTTGAGGGCTCAAGGTGATCTTCTCTGGTAAAAAGCTCGAGATGCCAGAAAAACCCCTGAGCAGGCTGAGGGTAATTGGAACAAGGAATTCAAAAGAACAGAAGAGTGAGGGAGAGCAGGTTTGGGGAGAGTGGGAAGAAAGACATGCTCCAATGCTTGAGGTAAACCAGGTAATGTGGAACTGAGTCCATCTGATAACTTTGTTGGAAACCAGTTGAGCCAAGAGTCTAAGAATTTGGTAATTCTGGGTCAGATCCTTTTCCTCTTAGCACTAACAAATTAGGAGCTAGCCTAGCACAGGGAATGACTCAGTGTTGTATTGCTTTCTTTCCTCATCTCCCCTCTCCTTTTTTAAAAAATGGGGACAGGGTCTTGCTTTGTTGCCCAGGCTGGTCTTGAACTCCTGGGCGCAGGCGATCCTTCTGCCTCAGCCTCCCAAAGTGCTGGGAGTACAGGCATGAGCCACCACACCCTGCCTCTTCCCTCTTTTTAAGGATATGGATATTAGATACTAATTTTTTAAATTAAATAGCTAGAAGGGAACCCGGGTCATTTCATCTAGACTGTCATCAGCAGAGCAATGCTCAACTTATAAATAAATTTCCAGTTCATACACACACACACACACACACACACACACACACAAAATGGGGTAAAATTTCCTTATAAAAGTTATAATATAAATATATTTTATGTCATATAGTATAGACTAAGAGCTTTGGCTCAGGAGTAGCACAAATGTGTATGCTAATCCTGGCTTCCGAATTACTAGCCATGTCACTATCTTGCTAAGCCTCAGTTTCCTCATCTTTGGAATGAGAATAATAATAGCATCTACCTCATAGATTTGATGTGAGGATGAAGTGCTACTGCTGGACACAAAACGACCACTCCAAGTAGTGAGCTATTGATGTTAAAAATATGGGGAAAATTACATATTTGTAATTGATGACATATGGTATGGAAAGCACGTAAAACAGTGTCTGGCACATGGTAGGTACTGATTAAACCTTAGCTGTTATCATTGATGTCATCACCCTCTTCTTCCTCGTCCTCACCATACTAGACTGCATTTCATTTCCTAGATGATATTTAGTCCAAGTTACTTTTGTGATACCTTTCTTTCCCCTCTAATTGCCAATGCACTTCTCCTAATATGAGTGATGTGTACCTCAATATTTCCCAAAATGACTTAAAAAAGTATTAAATCACCTCCACATAGCCATGAGATAATATTGGATATATAAATAATATATATTTGTAATTGGTATTTCAAAATGTTATTTCCATATACAGTTATTGTATTTTGTAACCCAAAAGTCAGGATACAACATTATATCCACAGTCTGACAAGGGGACAGAACACTTAGAATTGAGCCTTCCCCACATCAGCTTGACTACATTCAATGACAGAAATGTATTAGACTTGACCAAGCTTTGTCCTCAAAATTGCTTCCTAATCAAATTCTGGCCTAGGAACTCCATGGCATACCTCCATGCAAAGATGGAATGGGTCTCTTCTTAAGGATAGTACTGTTGGGTTCCACCCTGGTGCAATAGGATGCCAGCCTTCCTCTTTATTGTCTGGTTTCTAGGACATCTGCTGTCAAACAGGGTGTCTATCTACCAGTATTCCAGAGCCTTGCAAGAGAGAGTAGCATCAAACAGTCTGGTCTGCTTCTACCAAAAGCCTCCCCAATAAAAAAGATATATACTTGTTATTGGCTGAAGAATATACAGTTTTTCACCTTTCCAGGTACTCTAAATGATAGACTTGTATCACATTGAATCCAAGGCTGCCTATACATGTTAACAACTGATGTTTATTGAGAGCTAGGCATTATATAAGCACTTTACTTTCATTATCTCACTTAACCCCCTCTCTCTTTATGTATATATAAAGCAGAAATACAGAAAGAGCCTGGACCCAGAAAACATCCATGAACAGCTGCATTGGCCATGGATGGCCCACCCTTGTGCTACTCCTGAGCCGAAGCTCTTAGTCTATACTATATGACCTAAAACATATTTATATTATAACTTTTATAAGGAAATTCTATCCCGTTTTTTTGTGTGTGTGTGTATACATATATATGTCACCTAGGCTGTCACCTAGGCTGGAGTGTAGTAGTGTGATCATGGCTCACTGCAGCCTCCACCTCCTGTGCTCGAGCAATCTTCCCTCCTCAGCCTCCCAAGTAGTTGGGACTACAGGTGCATGCTATCACACCTGACTAATTTTTAAAAATTGTTTTGTAGAGACAGGGTCCCACTATGTTGTCCAGGATGTCAAAATTAGTCTTTGAGTGACAGTCTTTTATTATCCTCCTATGGCTGATGCTTTGTATTGGCTACTCATAAACAATGTACATTTCTATCCTCCTTCATGACTGAAATGTTGATGTGAGAATGAAGGTGCCACAGCCATTTTGCAACCATAAGGCAACAAGCATGAAGACAGAGGCCTCCATGCTAAGAACATCAAAGCAGAAACACAGAAAGAGGCTGGACCCAGAAAACATTCATGAATAGCTGCATTGGCCATAGACGGCCCAACCCTGGACTTATTATATCAGAAAAATAACCCCCTAAGTAATTCTGATAGATTCTTTCGTTCTTGGAGCCAAACACGTTTCGAATTGATGCACTTCATCTTATGAATGAGAAAACTAAAGCTCAGTGAGTTTGGGTAATTTCTCCAAACTCCTGTGGCCAGTAGGTGCTAGAAACAGGATTTGTACCCACATCTGCCCAGCACCAACCCACATGCTCTTACACACAAGAGCACTGCAGTGCCCTCCCATCACCGTATCTGCATCAGTTCACCACGTCTCATCCTTCCCAAACCATGTGTCACAGAACTCAGATATTCATAGACATGCCTCAGCAGAAAGGTTTCTGTGGTAAGTTAAGTTCTAAGAACACGGAGTTGTGTATTCCCTTTTTGTAGAGAACCACAATGCACAGCAAAACGTCAGTTTCAAAAAAAAAAATCTATTATTAAGAAACCTGGTTGACTTTGATTAATTCAGTGGTTCCCTAACTTATTTGAGTATGGAACACATTTTTTTTAAATGACATTCCTGTAAATATCTTCCAGAACATTGTTCCCTTGAACACCAAATTGGGAGATCACTCACTGAATTTTAAGCATTATTTCCTCAGCTTTGGTTTACAGTAAAAGGAAAGTGAGTCACAATTTTGTCCATTCTGCACCTCTGGGTCCCCTATGAAGTCCCAAAGGGTAAATTTCTTTGAGAATCTGGTGCCAGGGGAAAATATGTACCTCGCGAGGAAGTTGTTTGCTTCCTTTTTAAAAATAAAACTATGTGACTTACAGAGCTTCTCCTTTTGTTTTGGCTTTCTGGAGGCTGAGACAAATGGGAAGCAATTATCAGCTCAGGTCCCTGGGTTTTATGTATTTGTTGGTTTTTGTTTTTTTAATCTGATCTTGATTTTCCTTGTCCTAATTCTGTATTTGAGTTTTATTTGGCATGATTGTATATGTTCTTGTGAGTGACATTATGTTTGTGGAGTAGAGTGGAGTACAAATTCATTAAATAAAAATCAAGACTGACCTGAGGCTAGGTGCAGTGGCTCATGCCTATAATCCCAGCACTTTGGAGGCCAATGTGGTCAGACCACAAGGTCAGGAGTTCGAGAACAGCCTGGCCAATATGGTTAAATCTCGTCTCTACTAAAAATACAAAAATTAGCCGGGTGTGGTAGCGGGTGCCTGTAGTCCCAGCTACTTGGGAGGCTGAGGCAGGAGAATTGCTTGAACCCAGGAGGCGGAGGTTGCAGTGAGCCAAGATCATGCTACGACACTCCAGCCTGGGTGACAGAACGAGACTCTGTCTCAAAAAAAAAAAAAAAAAAAAAAAAAAAAAAAGACTGACCTGCAAAATACAAGTCATAGGGCCTGTTTGTCAATATGATTGTACCGACAGTATCTGATCAAAGAATCGGTGTAGTTTTTAATAATTGATACTATAAAACTTGAAATTATGGCTCATGAATATCAGAGAGGAAAGGAATAGATTTTCAAGTGGGGATATATTCTTGGAGATAGAACATAAATGCCTTTGCTGAATTTTTATTGAAATTAATTGTAGTTATCTAGATTGCCAAGCTAAATCAATATCTATACCATCAAATTCAGTAATCAAATTAATCACAACCTTGCAAAAATAAAATAAAATTAAGAAAGACATGCCCTGTGATACATACCTATTTCAGGAAACCTAATTAACTATGGTTGAATAGCTATCACTTCCTTAAGAAGGAATACAATTTGCTACAACTGTCAACACAGAGAAGCAGTAAGTTATTTATGAAGTTGGTGACTTGTTCTATTTATTGAAAAGTCAACCCAACAAGCCCCAGATCAATAAACAAATGTTAACTAAGGGGCATACTGTGAAATACAGTAGGCGATACAAAGAAATATGATCCTACAGCTGCTATGAGAGAACACTCAAGTATTAAGAAGGGGCTAGGAGAAGCAGCTAAGAATGTTATTTGTAACTTTTGTTTTAAAACAAACTCCTACAGTGCTGCTTTCAGATATCATCAATTGTATTGATAATCTTTCATTTTTCTATATGGCTTCTCTTGGATCTTTAAAACCCTAAAGTTCAGATTTTAATCCGAGACATGGTGACTGCTTAGATAAATTTCATGTGTGAGGATAGAACATTTTAAAATATTAGCATTTGTTTCTTTCTCTCTAATTTTCAGATAGCAAAAGATGTCCTCTTGGTGGCTTTCAGAAAAGGGTTCTTGCAATATAAATGCAAAGAAACAAAAGGGATCCGATTTTATCTTTTGAGTTTCAATGTCAATCTTTGGACCCATGGCTGAAAAACAGCTTGAGAGAAAAGAGTTTTCAAGAATGAAAGCCAAATCCCTCTTAGAGTTAGTTAGCCTGCATAAAACAGAAAATGGAAAAGTTTGAATACAGTTTATTTCTCTTTCTTGAAGAAGAAGTCTGGTAGATAGGCTAGAGTTGGTGTGGTTATCAGAGATTCAGACTCCATCTGTATTTCAGTTACCTCCTAGTACTAGCTTGCAGCCTCAAGATTACCTCCTGGTACAAGATGGTTGCTAGAGCTCCAACCATTATAACTACGTATGAGGCAATAGGAACTAGGGAAAGGCAAAGAGCAGCCCTTCCTGCTGAGTCAGATCACTTATGCAGCCATCTCAGAAGTATCACACAACTCTTATGCTTATATTTCATTTGTCTGGTTGTAGTTACATGACCATACTGGGCTTCAAGGGAGGCTGGAAAACATAATCTTTTAGCAGGGCACACAGCTGATTCAAACAAAACCAGCACTTGTTGCTGAAGCAGAAAGGGAGAATGGATGTCGGGTTGCAAATAATAGTCCCTGCCACATCCCTAAAGAACCCAAGGGGTAAAGTTGATACCATAAGTATAAGTTGAGAATAATTCTTGATTATGCAGGTGCAAATTTTCTAACCCCAGACAAGATAAACATTCTTTGGACTGGAGGATGAGCAAAGTAACAGAAAGGAAGTGAAAAGAAAATAGATATTGTGCATCCCCACGCAGGTCCCTGTGCCTGCTCTAAGATTCATCATCAGATCCTCCAGAGGGGGCACCAGAAACCTCAGATAGACTGGCAGATCCAGAAGCAGAGAAGTCCTGTGCCTTGCACCTGATAGAGGCCTGGTAGGTAACAAGCTTCATGGCATTTCCCCTGACCTGCCTGGTGAGATATCCATACTGGAAATGGCAGCCTGGCGTGTCTAGGCAGCAAAGCCTGCGACAACTCTATGAGATCATGTGTGATCCTACAGTAGTTTGGAAGAGCACTCAAAATGTCCCAAGGTCTTCACACTTCATTATGAGGGGCTCAAAAGTAGTTGAGAGGGGCCAGCAGGTTTGAAGACTAAGTCAGAGATGGGCAGGATATGGGGTAACCTTCCTGGACCAACTACCAGAAACCAGATGGGGAACCCAGATGTCCTAGAAATTTCCTTTGGGGATGATATACAACTCCACAGAAGCCAGCAGGGACAGATGCCTCCCCCTCCCTCAACATGTGGCTCTGTGAAAACGTCTCAGAATTTAGACATGATCTAGGGAACAGAGGATGGTGAAAACCTTGAACTGACTGGGGGGGTGGGGGGGAATGCAGATCTGAGAGTGAACATTCTGATTTGACTGTGTTTTCTTTAAAATGGCCAGGGTTAAATTATCCTACCAGGCAGAATGGAGATTTAAAATTAAAATTCAGTTATAGAAAAAATTATTTTGTACAACTGAGTGTATGACTTGTGAAAATTCATCTGCAAAACATGCTTTCTCAGTTTGTCAATTCTCACTTCTAAAAGTCACTTTTGAAAGCTCAGAATTTTGGCACATTCTTCACTGATGTATGAAAATTTGTAACAAATGAGTATGTTGCTGTTCTGTCATTACTTCAGTAACATTGTACCTCATACTCATGACTCACAAATACCCTTTTTAGCCCTTGCCAACAAGTCAGGCATTGTTGTAGTTGTACAACAGATACAAATAATATTTGTATTTCCCAACACTTTAGCTGCATCTAAGGTGCCCAATTTGTCCTAACTTGTTCAGGACTTTACTGGTTTTAGCAATATAGCCCAGTACCCCAGAAATCCTTCCAACAATCCCAGACAAACCAGGATGGTTGGTTACCCTCTCTGCATCAGAATCACCTGGAGGACTTGTTAAAGCACAGATTCCTGGGCTGCACCCCTAGAGCTTTTAGTTCAATAGGAGTGGGGTGGGGGCTCAAGATCTTTTATTTGTAACAAGCTCCCAGGCTACAAATCTAGGGACTTTGTTGCACCGACCTTGTTGCACAGGTCACAGTTTTTTCCCCAACATTAACATAATAAAGCCATTCTGTTGATCCATAACCAACATAACAATGACAAATCAATGATGGATTCTTAGCAAAAGCTTTGACCAAGGTCTCAAGTTTTTCTCCTTTTCTTTTGTAGCAGTTCCCTGAACAGGGCAGCTCTGTGGAGCTGTACCAGAGTTCATTTGTGGGAGGTTACGCTTAGAACCCTTCCAGAGGTTCATTAAGCATCTAATTTTTCAAATTAAATCCCTTTCTGCTAAAACCAACAAGAGTGTTCTGTTATCTGTAACTAATCTTGATGGACACATCATGGGACACTGGGCCATAGGGTTTGATGAGTGGTAGAGGAAGGGGGAAAGAAGTTTGTGCACATTTCAGGGACACGAGGAAAAGGAAAAGCAGAGATTTCCTGTGAGTGCAAAGGCCTGTCTAGGCAAAGACACCCCTGCCCACCTTGGGCCATTTACAAGGAAAACACTTACAAAACCAGCAGTAGAAAACCATATCAATACATTCCTGAACAATTACTACAGTCAGCAGAGATGACATCATTCTCCTTCCCATCAGAACAATAAGCCTGGCTCTAACTCTATAAACAATAAAAGCAAAATGTGTTTCTCTAACAGATGGAAATGAATAGGTTTGAAGTTGATAGTGATCTTTCTGTGGTCTAAAAGGCCTCGCCCAATACAAATATATTACCCTAGACAATTACAAATGTAAACACAACCAAATACAGTGAAACCCCCTGAGCCAAGTGAAGGCTGCCAGAACCAGAGACCCAGGTGCTGGCATACTCAGGCATTTAAGGCCAATCTAGCAGAAAGGAGTCCCTACATTTTCTCACATCTCCAAAGAAATCAACTTCAGAGCCATTCCTTTTGAATGTTTATTTAAGCCTTAAAAATTAATTCACCATGTAAGGTGAGAGGCAAAAAGATACGACAGATATACTCTCCACACCCAGGTCACTAATCTGCTAAATCAAGCATGGCAGGGAAGCAAGTAACCATGAAATCTCAATGTAGACAACCCTTGATTTTAACTGAAACATGCCAATTAAATCCTTGAAATTGGATTATGCCTATGTAAGGAACCAGTGTTAGATGTTAAAGTTAATATTTCTCCTGATGAAGCATTACCTTTGCTAGGACTTAGTGAGTTGGTAAGCATGCACTGACAACCCCGTCCTACAGCAGAGGCGTCCACACACTCAGGGAAGTACCACACATCACTATAGTCTGATTCTCTTACAGTGTTGTGGGCAACTTACACCATCTCTGATTCACTTAAAAAATTCTCAGCTGACTTGCAAAATAATTGCAACAGACTCTCTTTGTGTAAACTTGATTACTATTCTGTAAGGTCCCGTTTTCATAAGGCCAAGGAATCCGTGAAATCCATTTTTTTTCCTTCTTTTAAAACTTGAATTTTTATCCCAATAGATACTTTTTACCCATAGAACTTAAGACAAGGTATAAAATTGTCATATGTTATGGTTTTTACATTTTTATTTCTGCTTTTCTTTCCTGCTGCACTTGCAATGAACTTACTGTAATAACTGTATCCATTCATTAGAAGGCACTTTACATCCAACAAATCTTCAAGTCACGGGGTTTGTAAGAGGAAAAAAATGGTTAAGAATATAATGACTAGTAGGCCGGGCGCGGTGGCTCAAGCGTAATTCCCAGGGCACTTTGGGAGGCGAGACCGGGCGGATCACGAGTCAGGAGATTGAGACCATCACTGGCTAACAGGTGAAACCCCGGTCTCTACTTAAAAAATACAAAAAACTAGCCGGGCAGAGGTGGCGGGTGCCTGTAGTCCCAGCTACTCGGGAGGCTGAGGCAGGAGAATGGCGTAAACCTGGGAGGCAGAGCTTGCAGTGAGCTGAGATCCAGCCACTGCACTCCAGCCTGGGCGACAGAGTGAGACTCCGTCTCAAAAAAAAAAAAAAGAGTATAATGACTAGTTTCTACTCTTAAATATTTCCAAACTTTCCTCAACACAGCAGCAGGCCCTTTGTGAGATTTAAACACAGACATGGCTCTCCCTGCTTAAAATCCCTCAATGGTTTCCCATTACATTCAGAATAAACACAAGCCCCTTTACAAGGCCTACAATAACAGGCTGCTCATCTGGGGCATCATGTGAGTTAATAAATGTAAAATTCTTAGAACTGTGCCTGGCATACAGCAAGTGCCCAGTGAATTCTAGCTGTCGTTCTCCTTCCTTCTCTCCCTCTCCCTCTTCTTCCATGCTTTCCTGGCAAGGCTTCCCATGACCTCTCCCTTGCCTCACTCTGCTGTCAGCCACTTTCTTCCTCCTGCAGTATGCTGCATTCACTCTGGTCGTCCTCCAGATTCTTGAACACATCAAGCTTTTGCCTATTTCAGAATCCTCCCCTAAGCGGTTCCTTCCCTGTCGTCCAGGTGGCCCCTTCTCATCTTTTACGCCTAAATGGCTCCTCCTCAGAAGAACTTCCTTTTCTGTCTAATCTAAATTGTCCCCCCTATTATTTTCCCACAGACTAAGTTCTTTTCTTTTAGTGTCCTAATTACAATCTGTAATTGATACTTGTTTGTTTTAAATGTTCAGTGTCATTCTTTCCCGTCAGCCCTTATACTCTGTTAGGAAAGAGGACAGATGTTTTGTTTATTAGTTACACTCAGTGTTTAACACTGTGTTTGCCATCTGGAGGAAACTCAATTAGTAAGGAAGGAGAAAAAAATAATTATTTAAAAGTAAATTCAATATTTATTAAATGTTTACTATGTGGCTAGGCATTCTACTAAATACTTAGCATATACCAGCTCCTCTAATCTTTCAAATATCTATGAGCTATGTTATTATCTCTTTTCACATTGGTAAAAGTGGAACTCAAAGAATTCATGTAAGCCATACCGGGACTAAGTGTCAGAGCTGAGATTTGAACTGAGGTCTTTGCAGCTCCAAATCATTTGCTTTTCCTCTCATACCAAGTTGCTTTCAGTAACAAGGGAAAGGAAGTATGTGAAATTACACAATATGACAAATAGCTGCTTCTGCTTCATTTATGGCATGTAAAATCTCCCTGAGTAAGTGGTTCAGTTGTCCTTCTGGAATTGAAACATCAATGAGACAATTTTGCTGCCATGTAATGAGCTTTTCCCTGGGCGTGTGCTATATATTTTATCAGCCCCAGTAATACTTCAGGGCTTGTGTACACACTATGTATTAATTGTATGACTTTGAAATACCGAGTAGTGCTCCCTCAAGGGCATGCTCCCTCAAGGGCTGTGTTTTCTATCAGGTGCCATCGTGGACCTGGGTTTGTTAAATGAGAAAGTGACCCATATCCAGAGCAACCAGAAGAATACTCTGCAGAGTGCCCTCAATGGAAAGAAAGCAATCAAGTGTTAAGGGATAAGGGGAAATAATGGCAAGAAGTAGGGGGTGGGGGCTGGGGAGATCTATTGGTTCCAAATCAGATGCGCTCAGTCTTAAAATCAGTAACATCTCATGTTATACCAATGATTACTCCCAGACTAAAGGTTCCTTGACTCCCATTACATTTCCCAAATAGTGAGATGTTCTTGAATACCAAATTGAAAATTAGAGAGCCAAGAAAACAAGAGACAAATAATAATATTTAACATTTACTATGCTAGGTCTTTTACATGAATTAACTTATTTTATCCTCAAAAACCCTCATGGTAGACACTAATATTACTCCTAATAAACAGATAAGTAAGCTGAGGCACAGAAAGGTAAAATAAGTTGCAGTGTGGTCTTACTAAAAATTGTATTGGATGATGAAATCAGCAAGAATGATGGAATAAGAATCATTGAATATCATCTCGTCTACAAAAGCAACAAAAACACTAGAAAAAAATATATAAACTTCTTCAGAATCCTGTATATTAACCAAAAGCTAGCAACAATTCAGGAAGCATTAATTCAAGAAAAATGACTGAATCTTAACAATTTTTTTTTGACATTTTAACTTGCTTTGTTTCTATGCCTCTCTCCCAGCTCTGTGGTAGCCTTGAAAACCAATAGCCCACTATCACAAGAACAGAAAACCAAACACCTCATGTTCTCACTCATAGGTGGGCAAACTTGAACAATGAGATCACTTGACTCGGGAAGGGAACATCACACACTGGGGTCCTATCATGCGTGGAGGGGGGAGGGGGCAGGGATTGCGTTGCGGAATTATACAGATATAAATGCATGAATTGATGGGTGCGACGATGGTTGAGGGTGCCAGCCACACCAACATGCGCACAAGTATACATATGTAACAAACCTGCACATTATGCACACTGTACCCTAGAACTTTAAAGTATTAATAAAAAATAAAAAATAAAAAAATAAAATAAATAAAGAAAGAAAGAAAACCAGAAGCTTCTGGGGGACACACAATGGGGCTGGAGTTCTTTCAAAGCCTCATTTTCAGAGAATTGTCATTGCTTGACCTGTCTGCGAATTCCCTGGAAAATCCACTTGCAGAGTTTGTCTTCGCTGACCTACTAGAGCTTGCCCAGTGACAACATTTTCCCCAAGAGTGTTTATTGAAAACAATCAGTGGCAGTTATATACAATGAAACTGCTGTATGAAGCAGCAATAACAATTTGGGTAAGCAAAAAATCAGACCAAAAAACTTAGAAAAATCTGGGGAATGACATTCCACAGGGGGCTTGACAAATTCCAAAATATTCCTGGAAATCTAGAAGTCCATGCATGTGTATAGAGCTGTGTACAGGCCCAGGAAATACTTAAGAAAGTCCTAAGCTCATTTCTCTGGCTGACCCTGAGGCTCTGCACAAGCAAGAAGTAGAAATTTGGCTGGGTATAGTGGCTCACGCCTAGAATCCCAGCACTTTGGGAAGTTGAGGCAGGAGCATTGCTTGAAGCCAGGAGTTCAAGACCAGTCTGGGCAACATAGAGAGGCCTCATCTCTCCAAAAAATGTAAAAAATATCCAGGTATGGTGGTGCACACCTGTAGTCCCAGCTACTTGGAAGCTGAGGCTGGAGAATCTGTGAGCCCAGGAGTTGAGGCTGCAGTGAGCTATGATTATGCCACTGCACTCCAGCCTGGGTGATACAGCAAGACCCCATTTCTAAAAATAAAATAGGATGGGCACAGTGGCTCACGCTTATAATCCCAGCACTTTGGGAGGCCGAGATGGGCGGATCACCTGAGGTCGGGAGTTCCAGACCAGCCTGACCAACATAGAGAAACCCTGTCTCTACTAAAAATACAAAATTAGCCAGACGTGGTGGCGCATGCCTATAATCCCAGCTACTCGGGAAGCTGAGGCAGGAGAACCACTTGAACCCAGGAGGCTGAGGTTGCAGTGAGATGAGATCACACCATTGAACTCTAGTCTGGGTAACAAGACAGAAACTCCGTCTCAAGAAAAATAAAAAATAAAAAGAGATTGAGGTTGTAAATGGTGTGCCTAAGCATTGATGGTATGTCTCAATATGTATGCAAAACCTCTTAGCAAAGGCTAGAAGACTTACTGGTTTCAGGTATTTAAGGATATCTATGTCCAATTATTAGCTGACCACAAAGCCGACTGAGCAGATTTCCATGGCTATACACTACAATGAATATAGACCTTGCAGAATAAGTTTAGCAATGTCATTAAACAAACAACAAGTAAAAACAGAAATAACAACAATCCTGGGGAAGGAGGAAGAATCAGATTTTCAAAGTCACTATATTTTATAATTTAAAATGTCTAATTTTCAACAAAATAAGGGGGATATTTAAAAAATCAAGAAAGTATGGCCCATACACAGAGGGAAATAAAAGTAGTCATTATAAATATTCATTGAGGAAGCCCAGATGTTGGACTTAACAGCCAAAGACTTTAAAATACCTATTTAAATATTTTCAACTAACTAAAGAAATATTATGTCTAAAGAATTAAAAGAATATATGAGAACAATTTCTCACCAAATACAGAATATCAATAAGGAGATGGAACATATCAAAAGAATTAATAAAATTCTATAGTTGGAAGGTAGAACAACTGAAATTTAAAAGTTATCTAGAGGGATTCAACAGCAAATTTGAGCTAGCAGTAGAAAGAATAATCACATCTAAAGATAGGCCAATTGACATTATCCAGTTTGAAGATTAGAGAGAGAAGAAAAACAAATGAAGAAAAATAAACAGAGGCTTAGACATCTGTGAGACACATTAAGCATGTCAACATACTCATAATGAGAGTGCCAGAAAAGGAGAAAAGAAACAAGAGCAGAAAGAATATTTGCAGACATAATGACTGAAAACTTCCCAAATTTGATGAAAAACATTAATTTACAATCCAAGAAGTCTCTACAAGCTCCAGGTAGAATAAAACTCAAAGAGATCCACCCATAGATGCATTATTGTTAAATTGTCAAAAGACAAAGATATAATTTTGAAAGCAACAAGAGGGAAGTGATTCATCACATACAAGTGATCTTCAATAAGATTAACAGATAATTTATCATCAGAAATTGGAGATCAGAAAGCAGAGGGACGGGGTGGGGGGGGGGGCATCCTGTCAACCAAGAATTTTATATCCAGCAGAACTAACCTTCGAAAATAAAGGAGAAATTAAGATAAAAACTGAAAGAATTTGTCACTAGCAGACTTGTACTACAAGAAACACTAAAGGGTGTGTTTCAGGCTGAAATGAATAAAAACCAGATAGTAAGTCAAATACAAATGAAGAGATAAAGAGTACTGGTAGGGCTAAGTGGCTCACACCTGTAATCCCAACAGTTTGGGAGACCAAGGCAGGAAGATCACTTGAGGCCGGAAGTTCAAGGCCGGCGTGGGCAACATAGCAAGACACTGTCTCTACAAAAAAATTTAAAAATTAGCCAGGTGTGGTGGCATGCACCTATAGTGCTACATACTTGGGAGGCTGAGGCGGGAGGATTCCTTGATCCCAGGAGTCTGAGGCTGTAGTGAACTATGATGGCAACTGCACTCCAGCCTGGGCAACAGGGCAGTACCCTGTCTCTGGAAAAAAAAATAAAAGAGTGCTGGCAAAAGTAACTACATTGGCGGATACAAAGGTAGTATAAATCTTATGTTTGTAACTCTTTTTTTCTTCCTATCTGATTTAAAATGCAATTATATAAAGTACTAATGTAAATCTGTGTTGTTGGGCAGAGACGTAATCTGTATGACAACAATAGGACAAAGAAGTGGTGGGACAGAACTATATAGGATAAAATGGGTGTATACTACTGAAATTAAGTTGGTACTAATCCTAACTAGATTGTTATAAATCAAGATATTAATTGTGGCTGGAAGTGTTAACCTCCTGAGTAGCTGTAAACCAGCTACTCAGGAGGCTGAGGTGAGAGGATTGATTGAGGACAGGAGTTTGAGACCAGCCTGAGCAACATAGCAAGACACTATTTTTAAAATTTTTTAAATTTAATTGACTTAAAAAATATTAATTATAATTCCCAGGACAACTACTATGAATATAACTAAAAATATGTATAGTAAAAGAAATAACATGGGAATTAAGATTATATACCAGAAAATATTTATCACAAAAAAGGCAATAATGGATGAATGAAGGAGTAAAACATAAAAGATGAATGGAAAACAAATAGAAAAATGACTGACGTAAATCTTACCTTAACAGTAATTACATTGAATGTAAATAAATTGAACATTTTAATTAAAAGACAGAACTACATTTTGTAAAAAAAATCAAAAACAAAAACAAAACATGATCCAACTTTATGCTAGGTACAAGAGACTCCTTTAGATTAAAAGACACAAATAGGCTGAAAGTTAAAATATGGGGAAAATATACCATGTAAACAGTAACCAAAAGAGAGATGAAGTGGCTATACTAATATCAGACAAAATAGACTGTAAAATATGATGGTAAAAGACTCAATCCAGCAAAAAGATATAACAGTATACATACATATGCACCTAACAACATGAAGCAAAACTGACAGACTGGAAAGGAAATGAAACTAATTCAACAATAATAGTTGGAGACTTCAATATCCCACTTTTAATAACAGAACAGACAAAAAATCAACAAGAAAACTGAATACTTGAACAACATTATAAACCAACTAGACCTAACAGACATGGATGAACCTTGAAAACACTATGCTACACTTTTTCACACAACAAGTCACTTATTGTGTGATTCCATTTATATAGATTGTTTAGAACATAAAATAGAGAGAATAGATTAGTGATTTCTGGGAGTTGCGGGGAGGAGAAAAAGGGAAGTGACTAATAATAAGGTTTTGTTTTGTTTTGTTTTGTTTTGTTTTGTTTTGTTTTGTTTTGTTTTGTTTGAGATGGACTCTCTCACTCTGTCTCCAGGCTGGAGTGTGCAGTGGCGTGATCTCAGCTCACTGCATCCTCTGACTCCCTGGTTCAAGCGATTCTTCTGCCTCAGCCTCCTGAGTAACTGGGATTACAGGCACTTGCCACCATGGCCAGCTAATTTTTGTATTTTTAGTAGAGATGGGGTTTCATCATGTTGGCCAGGATGGTCTCCATCTCCTGACCTCGTGATCTGCCTGCCTCAGCCTCCCAAAGTGCTGGGATTACAGGTGTGAGCCACCACACCCGGCCATAAGATTTCTTTTGAGGGTGATAAAAATGTTCTGGAATTTGATAGTGGTGATGTTTGCACAACAGTCTGAATATACTAAACGCAACTAAACTGTAAGCTTTAAAAGGGTAAAATTTTATGGTATGTGAATTAAATCTCAATAAAAATTATATGAAGTTGGGAGTTAGTTGTGTCTTAACACACCTTCAGCTATTTTCACTTGTGACTTATCTAGAAATATACCATATATTATTCAAGACTTCTGAGGTTGCTCCATTACCAGTTCATTACTTTATATTAGATGTTGCTGTCCCAGAGTTCTCTTTTAAAACATATATCAATTGCCTTAAGGGTAATTGCCATATGAAGTCTCTAACTCCCTCATGTGAGTGGATTTTTAGTCCCCAGAGAATGGGCAAAGAATGGAACACCAGTTTTTTCAGGCTCATGACTCTGTTTAGCCCGGAGGGGAGGAGAAAGAAACATTCCTATCTCCAATTACCAGATAACTCTGTGTCCTTAGAAATGAGTTTTAACCTTTCCAAGCATTTCCTTGTATTTTGCTAAGTGAAACTAATATTAATTGCCATTCATGTGTCACTGGATTTTTGCTAAGATTTATGAGATATTAAGCCTGAGTTAACCAAGCTGGGAAGGGCAGTAATGGGGCCCAGCAGGGAGGGATGAAGAATGGAAAAGAAAGACAGAAGAACAACCACTTTCTCTTTGTCCACAAAATAACACTTGTTTGGCCCACATCATAGGGCTATTGCAAGGATCAAATGATGTTGTGTCTCTGTAAGTGCTTTGCATCCACAGTACGCCACCCAAATGAGAGGAATCATTCCTGTTTAATGAGCTAGAGAAGCAGTTCACTACATTATTAGTGGTCTGAGTTACTGTTCAGTTCTCATGTGTAGGACCTTGCCCACATTTTCCATAGAAGAAAATGGTCTTTAAAAGATTGGTGTGTTACAAATATGAAATAATAGCACTGTCATTAATGATTATAAATTGTTCAGCAACTATGACTGAATGACATATCAACAAAAGTCTAAAGTACATAATCAAACATTCTCAATATGTTGACAGAATTTGAAACAGAATCAAGACAAAGATTTAAAAGCACTTTGTTAATGGGAAGATGTCAAATAAATGCCAGTTATTATTATGAATTGAGCTAAGAAACTTTTACTCATTTTAATTTTAAGCTCATGTTGAAAAATATTAACCAATTTCTAATGCAGTCCCATGACAGTATTTACTGGTGCCATCTGCTGGAAGTTTCTGAAAAATTGATGAGGTGAAGATGAACAAAATGATAAATAGCACAGCACATTGTATTGTAAGTACACATAATCCTATTCTTCACATATTAAAATTAATGTAGGTAAAGTTCCTGGCATGCATTTCTTGGATTAATATTTGCTATGTAAAACATTTTAATGCTGAATAAATGAATGTGTGTCTTGAATGACAGCATCAAAATTCACTCACTCATGTTTGAATGTTTTGAGCTCTTGCTGTCTCTGCCAGGCCCTGTGCTAAGAACCAAGCATGCCAGGAGGTATAAGTCACTGTCCCTGCTCACATGGCACCTAGGGCCTCCATTTGGTGGGGGAGAAGATGGATTCACAAACAACTAATGTAACACACTGGAAAACAAAAGCTCCCCATGGGGGAAACTGAGGAGGGGCCTCTCAAATCCAGGGGGTGGTAGTTTTTTTCCACAAAATATTGAAATTCGCTATCTTTGCATAATTGGGGGAAAGAGGGAACAATTACTGAAGAAAAATCAAACTAAGGAAACGAAGCCACCAGGCAAGTAGAAAATAAAGGTATAAAGAAAACAAAACTTTCTCCAAGCCTGTGAAATGTCACAGGTGTCAAGCAGTCTCCATGATCATCAGATTAGATTTAAATTAGTCTAGCCTTCTGCCTATTAAATGCACCATAGATTTCAATATAGAATATATAAACTCTGCAGACAAATATATTTATGATGAAACACCAGCATAATTTGCCCTACAATGAATTCAGACATAAGACTACTGTGATGAACTTTCATCTTACCCAGCAGGCTCATCCCAATCAGTTTGCCAACCCCACACAAATGCAATCCTGCATTTTACATGACTGAAATTTTTGGGACCCCACCTAGGGAGCTTTAGTGGGGACTTACAGGTATGTGTAATAAAAGTTATCTTTAGACCAGTGGTTCACAAACTTTAATGTGCATGAAAATCACCTGGAGAGCTTCTTAAAATGCCAATTGCTGTCCCCTTCACCCCCAACCCCGAGAGTTTCTCATTCAGAAGGTCCTAGGCACCATTTGAGAATTTGCATTTCTAACAAGTTCCCAGGTAATGTTGATGTTGCTGGTCCAGAGACCACATTTGAGAACTACTGCCTCAGACTATGCTAAGAAGAAACAAAGACAAAATATTCATCAGCTTTATAAGCATTTTAAAATAACTTATGATGGTTTGTTCTGATTTTAAAAGAAATACAGGGTATATTGAAAAAACTGAAAAATAGAGACAATTACAAAGAAGAAAAGGAAAATCACTTAAAATTTCAACACCCAGAAATAACCACTATAAACATTTAGTATCTTTTGCTCCATATTTCTTTTGATGTGTGTACGTCCACACTTATACATAATTGAACTCATTCGGTGTATACAATTTTGGCATCTGATTTTTTCTTTGGGTATCATATTTTGAGCATATTCCATATTATCTAAAAATTAGCCAACAGAGAGTACATCAATGATCAGGAAATTGTCTTGAGCAGCTAGGGTTTAAAATCATGGGACCTCTGGAAAACGGGTAGAACACACCACAGACTCGACCCATTCAAGGGGCAAAGAAGCTGGGGAATTTATCTTATATTTTTTCTTTGTCATCAGTTGAGGGCCAGTGCTTCCAAGACTATTAACTTTTCAATACTGCTGGCCTTCCAATGCCTGGCCAAGAGAAAGCCCTAAGAAAGTCACAGGTGCTTCCAATAGCATGCCACTGATATATAAAGGAACGATGAGTAAGTATGGATAGGCTATGGGCGGGTAATCAATAACAGCTACTACAGGCGACAAATCTAGAGTGAGGATGAAGCCTCCCACAGAGATGACTTTGAGCAGCACATCCATCTAGTCTTCTATTACGTTCATTTGTTTTTTTAAAATATCAGTCCTATTATGAAACAGTTACATCTTGCATTCTTTCTGTTGAAGCAGTTTTTATAGAGATTGTCTTTCTGGAGATGTTCTTATGAACTAAGCCTGATAGCCTGCTGTACTCATGGCTTGGAAATGAAGGGCCCTCCACCAGCTTGCTCTGACACCTTACCTGCCAGCACTCCTTCATGCTGAATTATTGTCTGTAGTAGTTCAGCATATCTTAGACTGCCTGTGGTTGTCTCCATTTTAGCTCTCTTTCTACAGGTGGTAGAGTTTTCTGAGATTAATGTATTCCATTTTTCTCCAAATCATTTAAGCTGTCTTCCAGTCAGTACCACCTTACTATAGGTAGGCCAGCTCCAAGCTGTTTCCATGTTTATCTTCTTAGTGTGATTTTAGGGATGCTGAAAATCTTGCCCGCCCCAAATTCTGGCCTGGTAGAGACAGCCTGTAGGAGAGCTCTTGGGAATAGTTACATCTAGGGGCCAATTATTCTACAGCAATTCCCTTTTGGAGTCCCTGAGCTGTCAAGAAAGTCTTAGCTGAGCTATGGGAAGTTAAAAGGAGAATCCATGCATGTGGGAAAAGAGAGTCAGAGTTCCCTGGGGGCATTGTGGTGGTGACAGCTGTGATGAATGTGAGATTCCTAAGGGAAAGGAAGATCTCAGAGGACAGGAGATAGGGCTCTAACATCAGCTGCCTTTCAGTGTCAATTTCCCACCCACTGATAACTTTAGAGGATGATAGTGTGGTTTTATTGAGGAAGATGATAGTTTCTTATATGTGTACTGAACATCATAGGTACATGAACTTACAATGGATGGTAAATGAATCTCCAAAAGCAAGAGATGAGTTCCCTTGCTCAAGGAAGTGATACTGGACCAGCCCTAGCCACCTTTAAAGGAGCACTAGAGAATGGTAGAAGAGCAGTAATAGACCACTCAGGCATTGAGGATAGAAAGGGTTATACTTGTTTGAGTTCAAACCACTTTGAGATCCTCAATAATAACTGTGTCTCTTATATAAGGCTCAGCAGTACTCTTCTATGAAAAATAAACAAGTCACATAAACCCTCTGAAGCCAAGGCTACCTCATACATAAAATGGATTTTGGGATTATACTAGGCCCTATAAATGGCATCCATATTTCCCATTCAAGTTCAAAACAAATCATAAGATAGCCAAAGAGGTCAGGTAGCTGGAAACTACAATGCCAACTTTATTAATAAAAGAGCTGATACTAGAAAACCTGGGCTTAGGTGCACAGCAAGAGTGGGCTTCCTAATACTGCATACTAGAATTGAACAGGCATATTCATCCAGTCACTGGCTCAGATGGACAGCAGAGACCTCTTCATTCTTTCCTTGAGGCATGGAAAGGCAGGAGTAAAGGCATACTAGTTGCTGGTGGGCAGATTTGACAGAGAAAAAGACAGAAATGGGAGAGAAATAGGAGATAAATGGATCAACCGTGCTTGTAAAGATCTTCCAAACTCTTCCTGTAGGGAATAGAAAGTTACTGGGTGTATTGTACTAATGAAAGCTTCTCTGCCTGGAGACAGGCAGAGTAATAGGAATAAGCAATCATCCTTTCCAATAAGGATAATCCTACTTATTTGGCAGAGTTGCTGCAAGGCTTAAATGAGGTAAAATCACATTCATGGTTCGTCACATGGGCTTAAGCTTCTGACAGCTCTGAGTTTGGAACCATGCTCTGTAACTATTAGCTGGCCTTGGCAGAATACTAAACTCTTTAGCCTCGGTTTCCTAATACATAAAATGAACATAATAATTGTTTATTTCAGAAGTTTGTCTTAAGAATCAACAAAGAGCATTTAGCACAGAGCTGGGCACATGATAAGAACTCAATACCTACTAGATACTTAATCATATTAAAGCATGTAACACAATATCTAATACATGGACTTAGTAAATAGCAGTGGTGGTGGTAATTATTGTTGTTGTTATTTTTATTGGCCTAGAATTGTCCCTAGGCCTCTTAAAATGCTATTATTTTCTAGGAAAGGAGTTCTTTTCAGTACTGTTGTTAAGACTACTTTCATTGGTTTTGACTTCTAACTTCAGCACAGCCCTCTTTGCAAGGAGTCTACAGAAACTATCAACTGAGTCAGGACCATTTTCTGAGCCTTTCCCAACGCCTCTGCTATTTTGAGGTCAGATGTCAGCAGAAATTCAAGAAAAAGATGCCCATATTAGGAGAACTCTCAGATCCCCACGGAGCTACATTGCCCAACACCATCTGTGTTGGTTTCATGCCGTAACATTCATCACTTCCCAATTGACAGCAGCACTGGTTCTATTCCAGTAATTGTGACAAAGAAGACAATACTCAGAAACTCCAGGGGCAAAGAGATAGATGTGTTCACTTAGTGTGGATAAGGGATTTTTACTCTCTAACTACCAGAGATCTAATAAACATTCCTTGAACCTGTGATACACCATCCTATATCCAACTTTCTCATGATCTCTTACTTTTGTTAAAACAGCTTTACTAAAATATAATTCACGTACCATACAATTCACCCATTTAATTGTTTTAGTAGAAACACAAGGTGTTTAGTAGAAACACCTTGTGTTTCTACTAAACCATCATCACAATCTAATTTTAGAACATTTTTATCTCCCCTGAAAGAAACCCAGTGTCCATCAGCAGTAATCTCCATTCCCCCATTAGGCCCTCTCTAGCCCCACACAAATGCTAATATATTTTCTGTCATTATACATTTTCTTATTCTGAACATTCTATATAAATGGCCACATACAAAATGTGGTCTTTTGGCTCCTTTCACCTAGCATAATGTTTTCAAGGCCCATCTATGTTGCAGCATGTATTAGAACTTCATGCCTTTTTATGGTCAAATCATATTCCATTGTGTGAGTATTCTACATGTTATTCATCCATTCATCAGTTGATGAAAATTTGGGTTGTTCCTACTTTTTTTGGCTGTTCTGAATAATGTTACTCTGAACATTTGAGTACAACTTTTTGTGTAGACATAGGTTTTTATTTCTGTTGGATATATACCTTAGAGTAAAATTTCTGGGTCATTTGATAACCTTAAGTTTAATTTTTTAAAGAATTGCCAAATTGTTATAGAAAGCAATTGCTACATTTTACATTCCTACCAGCAAAAATGAGCGTTCCAATGATATAGTTTGGCTCTGTGTTCCCACCCAAATCTCACGCTGAATTGTGCTCCAGTGTTGAAGGAGGGGTCTGGTGGGAGGTGATTGAATCATGGTGGGGGGATTTCCCCTGTGCTGTTCTCATGATAGTGAGTTCTCACAGAATCTTGTTGTTTAAAAGTGTGTAGCACCTACCTGCTTTACTCTCTTCCCCTTTCTCTAACCGTGTGGGACGTGTCTGCTTCTCCTTCACCTTCTGCCATGATTCTAAGTTTCCTGAGGCCTCCCCGGCCAGGCTACCTGTACAACGTGTGGAACCGTGAGCCTATTAAACCTCTATAAATTATCCCATTTCGAGAAGTTCTTTTTAGCAATGTAAGAACGGACTAATATGGAAAATTGGCAACAGAGAAGTGAGTCATTGCTACGCAGATACCTGAAGATGCAAAAGCAATTTTGGAACTGGGTAACAGGCAGAGGTTGAAACAGTTTGGAGGGGTCAGAAGAAGAAAGGAAGATAAAGGAAAGTTTGGAACTTTCTAGAGACTTGTTAAATTGTTGTGACCAAAATGCTGATAGTGAAATGGACAATGAAGTCCAGGCTGAAGTCGTATCAGATGGAGATGAGGAACTTACTGGGAACTGGAGCAAAGGTCACCTTTGCTATGCTTTAGCAAAGAGACTGGTGGCACTGTTCCTGTGCTCTAGGGATCTTTGGAACTTTGAACTTGAGAGTGATGAGTTAGGGCATATGGCAGAAGAAATTTTTAAGCAACAAACCATTCAAAAAGTGACCTGGCTGCTTTTAATGTGGTCGTATGCATGAGCAAAGACATGATCTACTTGTATTTTAAGGGAAGCCAAGCATAAAATTTACAAAATTTGCAGCCTGACCATGTGATGGAAAAGAAAAATTCATTTTCTGGAGAGGAATTCAATCCAGCTGCAGAAATCTGCATAAGTAAAGAGGAGCCAAATGTTAACAGCCATGGTAATGGGGAAAAGAACTGGAAGGCATTTCAGACTTTCACAGCAGCCTCCCTCCCATACAGGCCCAGAGGCCTAGGAGGGAAGAGTAGTTTCAGAAGTCACGCCTGGGGCCCTGCTTCCCTGTGCAACCTCAGGACATTTCTCCCTGTGTCCTAGACACTTCAGCTCCAGCCTTGGCTTAAAGGGCTCCAGATACATCTCAGGCCACTGCTCCAGAGGGTGTAAGCCATAAACTTTGTGGTATTAAGGGCTTCCATGTGGTATTAAGCCTGCAGGTGTGCAGAGGGCACAAGTTGAGGCTTGGGAGCCTTCATCTGGATTTCAGAAGATGTATGGAAACACCTGGATGTCCAGGCAGAAGTCTGCTGTGGGGGTAGAGCCCTCATAGATAACCTCTTCTAGGGAAGCGTGGAGGGGAAATGTGGGGTTATAGTTCCCACACAGAGTCCCCACTGGGGCACTGCCTAATGGAGCTGTGAGGAGAAGGCCACAAACCTCCAGACCCCAGAATGGTAGATCCACTGACAACCTGCATCATGTGTCTGGAAAAGCCACAGACACTCAACACCAGTCCATGAAAGCAGCCCTGGGGACTGTACCCCACAGTGGCACAGGGGTGGAGGTGCCTGAGGCCTTGGGAGCCCACCCCTTGCATCAGTGTGGCCTGGATGTGAGACATGAAGTCAAAGGAGATGATTTTGGAGCTTTGAGATTTAATGACTGCTCTACTGGATTTCAACTTGCATGGGCCTGGTAGCCCCTTTGTTTTAGACTATTTTTCTCCCTTTTGGAATGGGAGCATTTTCCCAATGTCTGTGCCCCCATTGTATCTTGGAAGTAACTGACTTGTTTTGATTTTACAGGCTCATAGGCAGAAGGGACTTGCCTTGTCTCAGATGAGACTCTGGACTTGGGCTTTTGAGTTAATGCTGGAATGAGTTAAGACTCTGGGGGACTGTTGAGAAGTCATGATTATGTTCCAAAATGTGAGAAAAACATGAGATTTGGGAGGGGCTGGGGGCAGAAAGATATGATTTAGCTCTGTGTCCCCACCCAAATCGCAAGTCAAATTGTAATCTCCAGTGTTGGAGGAGCAGCCTGGTGGGAGGTGATTGGATCATTGGGACAGATTTCCTCTTTGCTCTTCTCATGATAGTGAGTGAGATCTCATGAGATCTGGTTGTTTAAAAATATCTAGCACCTCCTCCTTCACTCTCTTCCTCCTGCTCCAGTCATGTAGGACATGTCTGTTTCCCCTTCACCTTCTGCCATGATTGTAAGTTTCCTGAGGCCTCTCCAGTTACGCTTCCTGTACAGTCTGTGAAACCATGAGCCAACTAAACCTCTTTTCTTTATAAATTACCTTGTCTCAGGTAGTTCTTTAGAGCAATATGAGAGCAGGCTAATATACACATTTTCTCCACTTCCTCACCAACATTTGTTACTGTCTTTCTTTTTTATTCTCATAACTATACTAGCATGTGTGAAGTGGAATCTCTTTGCAGTTTTTATTTCCATTTTCTCAATGATGTTGAATATCTTTTCATGTGTTTATTGGCCATTTATATATCTTCTTGGGAGAAATTACTATTCAAGTACTTTCCTCATTTTTTACCAGGTTATCTGTTTTATTGTTGAGTTGTAAAAGTTTTCCATATGTTCTTGATACAATACCCTTATTAGACATGATTTCCAGATTTCTCCCATTCTGTCAGTTGTTTTTCATTGTCTTCATAGTTTCCTTGAAGCACAAAAAAGGTTTAATTTTCTGTAGTCCAATTTATTTGTTTTCTTTGGCTTTTGTGCATTAGGTGCTATATCTAGGAAACCACTGCCTAACCCAAGTTCATAAAGATTTACTCCTATGCTTTCTTCTAAGAGTTTTATAGCTTTAGCTCTTACATTTAGGTCTTTGATGCATTTTGAGTTAATTTTTGTGTATGGTGTGAATAAAGGTCTAAATCCATTCTTCGGCATGTGGATATCCTTTGCAGAAAAGACTATTCTTTCCCCTATTGATGTCAAAACTAAACTGACAAGGGATGTATGAGTTTATTTCTGGACTCTCCATTCTGTTCCATTGACCTATATGTCTATCCTTATGCCTATAACACACAATCTTGATTACTTGAAGTTTGTGGTAAGTTTTGGAATCGGGAGTGTGAGTACTCCAAATTTGTCCTTTTCTTGTCATTATTATTTTGGCCATTCTAGATATCTTTCATTTCCATATGAATTTTAGGATCAGGTTTTCCATGAGGTGTATACCATAAGTTTTCATATGTTATATTTTGTTTTCATTCATCTTGAATATTTTCTGATTTTCCATGTGATTTTTTTCTTCAAACCATGGTTAATAACATGTTTAATTTTTACATATTTGTGAGTTTCCCACATATCTGTTATTGATTTCTAATCTAATTCCACTATGATTGGAAAATATACTTGGTATTATTTCATTCTCCTTAAATTTATTGAGGTTTGTTTTGTGGCCTACAATATATTCTATAAAACGTTCCATGTTCACTTGGGCAAAATGTGTATTCTGCTGCAAATGTGTATTCTTGAGCAAAATGTTGATGGAATGTGTCCTATAGATCTCTGTTAGGTCAGGTTGGTTTATGGGCCCCATTCAACTCTTTCATCTCCTTATTGATCTTCTGCCTCATTTTTCTATCCATTATTGAAACTGGAGTATTGAAATCTCCAACTATTATTGGGAATTCGGGGGGAGGTTTTATTGTCGTTATTATTGTTTTGAGACAGGATCTCACTGTGTTGCCCAGGCTGTAGTGCAGTGACCATTATAGTTCACTGCAGTCTTGAACTCCTCGGCCCAAGTGATCCTCCTGCCTCAGTCTCCCAAGTGGCTGGAAGTATAAATGCACACCACCATGCCCAGTTTTATTGTTTTTTGTAGAGACAGGGTCTTGCTATGTTGTCCAGGCTAGTCCTGAAACCCTGGCTTCGAATGATCCTTCCACTTCAGCCTCCCAAAGTGGTAGGCTTACAGGTATTAGCTACGACATCTGGCCTCAACTATTATTGTTGTATTGTCTATTTCATGCTTTTTTTTTTTTTTTTTTTTTTTTGAGACAGAGTCTTGCTCTGTTGCCAAGGCTGGAGTGCAGTGGAGTAATCTCAGCTCACTGCAACCTCTGCCTCCCAAGTTCAAGCGATTCTCCATCCTCAGCCTCCAGAGTAGCTGGGATTACAGGTGCCTGCCACCATGCCTGGTTAATTTTTTGCATTTTTAGTAGAGATGGGTTTTTGCCATGTTGGCCAGGCTGGTTTAGAACTCCTGACCTCAAGTGATCCACCCACTTTGGCCTCCCAAAATGGTATTTCATACTTTAATTTTGCCAGTTTTTGCTTCATGTATTTTGATATTCTGTTGTTAGGTACACATATGTTAGTAATTGTTGTATCTTCTTAATAGATTGACGCTTTTATCATTACATAATGTCTCCCTTTGTCTCTAGTAATGCTTTTTGTTTTGAAGTCAGTTTTATCTACTAGTATAGCCATTTCAGGTTTCTTATGGCTGTTGTTTTTATGTATTTTTTTATCCTTATACTTTCAGCTATTTGTATCTTTGAATCTAATATGTCTCCTGTAGATATAATACAGCTGAATTTTATTTTGTATTCACTAGACCAAGTTCTGCTTTTTGCCTTTGGGTTGGATTGTTGAATACATTTGCATTTTAATTTCTTTAATTTTTTTTTTTTTTTTTTTTTTTTTTTTTTT
>NW_016820098.1:19271-24582 GCF_001698545.2 Rhinopithecus bieti | reverse complement strand
TTTTTTTTTTGAGATGGAGTCTCACTCTGTCGCCCAGGCTGGAGTGCAGTGGCATGATCTTGGCTCACTGCAACCTCTGCCTCCTGGGTTCAAGTGATTCTCCTGCCTCAGCCTCCTGACTAGCTGGGATTACATGTGCTCACCACCACGCCTGGCTAATTTTTGTATTTTTAGTAGAGATGGGGTTTCACCATCTTGGTCAGGCTGGTCTTGAACGCCTGACCTCGTGATCTGCCCCCCCATCCCCCTCGGCCTCCGAACGATATTTTAAAGTTACTTTTGAAAGTTGTGTTCTCAGTTGCTTCAGGGCCTACAATATACATCTTATCAGAACCTAGTTTAAACTTGTATTGACTTGATTCTAATTAAATACAGAAACTTTACTCAGATATAATTCTAATCCTTTTCCACCTTTTTTGGGCAATTACTGTTATAAATATTATGGCTATATATATTACAAATTCAATAATAAATGGACATAATTATTACTAATTTAACTTTATATCTTTTAAAGAAGGTAAGAGAAGAATAGAAAGCAGGCATATCTTTATAGAGTTTGTCACCTTAATTCCTATTGCCCTGTCTGGTTCTCTTTATTTTTTCCTGTGGATTTGAGTTACTCTGGTACCATTTCCTTACTTCAGTACAGCTTTGTTTACATCTGCCTTCTATGTGCTGTAATTGCCAAATAGATTACATTATATTATAATCCTCAAACTACAGTTACATACATATTGTTTTATGTAATTTCTTTTTACATCAGTCAAGGAAAAAGAGGAGGAGAAATGTGAAATTATACTATCTTTTGTAATTGCAGGCATAATTACCTTTACGGGTCACCTTTTTTTTTTAATACGGCTGTGAGTTACCACCTTGTGTCACCTGCTTACAGCTGAATAATTATTTCTCGTAAAGTGTATATACTAACAACAAATTATCTCAGTTTTTGTTTATCTGGGAATGTCTTTATTTTATCCTCATTTTTGAATAATAGTTTTCGTTGATATAAGATTATTAGCTGACAGATTTTTTTTTTATTTTCAGCATTTTAATATGTCATCCCATTGCCTTCTGGCTTTCACTGCTGTGGTGAAAAGCTGGCTGTTAATCTTAGGATTTCCTTGTATGCGATGAGTTATTTTTGTCATGCTGTTTGCAAGATTTTCTTTTTGTCTTTCCACATTTTAAAAGTGGAAAGTGAGTGTGTTTATCTTACTTGGAATTCATTGACCTTCTTAGAGGTATATGTTTTCTATCAAATTTGGGAAATTTTCAGGCATTGTTTCTTCAAAAATGTTTTCTGTCCTTTTTCTCCTCTAATTCGGTGACTCACACTAATGTATATGTTGGCATCCTTAATAGTGTCTCACATTTTTCTGAGACTTTGTTCCTTGTTCTTTATTCTTTATTCTGTCTGTTTTTCAAACTGAATCATCTCAAAAGATGTCTTCAAGTTCAATGTTTCTTTCTTCTACAAGCTCAAATCTACTGTTGAACACTTCTAGTGAATTTTTGATTTCAGTTATCACAATTTTCAACTCCAAATTTCCACTTGATTATTTTAAATAACATCTGTACTTTTATTGATATTCTCTATTTTATAAGACATTGTCATCACACCTTCTTTTAATTCTTTAAGTATGGTGTTCTTTAGCTCTTTTAACATATTTATAATTGCTTCTTTAAAGTCTCTGCTTAGTTTATCATCTGGGTCCTTTTGAAGTCAGTTTCTATTTCTACTAATTCTTTTCCTATGTATGGGTAACATTTTCCTGGTTCTTAGCATGTCTCATAATTTTTTAAAAAACTGGACATTTTAAATAATGTAACAACTCTGGATACTGATTCCCCCTCACCCCACCCCAGGAGAGTGTTGTTTTCCTTGTCATTTGCTTATTTGTTAGGTGATTTAGCTGAACTAATGCCAGGACATCTCTTTCTCCTGCAGTGTGCAGCCTCTGATGTCTCTGTTCAGATTTTTTTCCCCTTGATTTTATCTTTTAACCTGGATACCTACAGATTGTCCTTGGATTGGCATAAGCAACTTACTGGTCAAAGGTTGTGCTTAAGTTCTCTTAGCTAGTTAGATTTGTACTCTAATACTGGATGTATGTGTGATTTGTAAACTATTGTCACAATTCATGGAGTTTGCTTTTATTTGTTTTTGTCCTACATTTATCCAGTGACAACTAGCTTGAAGAAGATTCCCTCTCTGATCATTCCCAGGAAGACAAAGCTTTGGGCATGCACACAGTATTCCAGAGAGCCAGCGATGACTATGATTATTTTTAAGCCTGACTTCCTAGGAGTCATCCTGGTGGTAAAGTAGAATATTGTGTAGTCAGTATTTGCTCATGGGGTTATGTTTAAGTCACTTATGTTGATGAGTCTGTGTGCAGGTTGGGGAATGCTTTCAAGTCTGTGCATGTCTTGCTCTGATTGCCCTGAGTGGGTGCAACCTAGCATAGGTACACAACTTTCCTGATCCCCAGAGTTGTCTGTGATCCCAGAAGAGCTCTTCTTAGTTATCTCTTTGCTGTCTTTTGGTTTTTCTGCCACTTTGTTTGTGGCAGAGCTATCAGCTTCCTCTTAACTGTTCTCCACTAAGATCTTCACTGTTTTCAACAAGGCTTTTCTCTATTCTCTTTTCCAAATAAAATCAGTTCCTCTGGCAGAGCTCTTTGTCTTTACGATCTGCCTTTCCTTCTGGGCAAAAATCCTATACAACTGCAATGAAGCTGAAGATACAGACATGCTTTATTTAGTGTGGCACCCCTGCCCTATAAGTGGACATGTGGGCAGGGTTAGCAGCCTGTGATCTTTTGGACTTGTTCCTTCTGGTATGGACCCTTTATTTTATGAGTTGGGATAGGGATGAGTTGTGGTCCAAGTATTCTTTGTCTGCAATGCCTGAGATAGAGCTTTTGTTTATCAATAGTGACTGGAAGGCAGAATAGAGACCCAGTTCTCTCAGCCATGGCTGTCCAAAATTACCTTTCTTCTGCAGAATTACATACATTAAATACAACTCTTTTTAATTACATGTATTACATACACCAAAATAATTTGTCTGCAGAATTACAGAGATTCTGCAACATGGTACTGAGGGTTAGGGGCGAGAATTTCTAGGTGCCTGCTCTTTCTTGGTGAACCATGACCCCAGACTGAGAGAGAAAGAGCCCCTGTCTTCTTGGCTGCAAACACTTGGAGTAGAACATTTGTAACACAGAGTTGGAGGCAGAGGAAAGAGTAATGTAGCTGGTTGCAGCTCAAATGCCACAAGCTGCCACTGTTCTTAACAAAATTTAGTAGACTTTCTTGAATGAATGTTTCTTCATTGTCATATTCCCTTCAGACGATTTCCAGATACTTTGAATGATTTTTTAAAAATAGTTTTCATCAATTATATCACTGTTTAGCTGGTGAGAAGATCCATGTAACTCCTGAGCCATCATTTTGGAAGTCCCATCTCATCCTCTTTTGCTATTTCTGTCCCTGATCAACAGTTGGTGGGAGGAGCATGAATAAGCAGGAAGTCAACAATCAAATATCTCCTTTGTGGAAAGTTCTCTTAAGCAGTTAGATTCACAGAAACTATAGATTCTATAGAAACTATAGATTTCTATATTGTACATTTATTATTAGAAATAATAGGAGAATTTACATTCTAGGATCTTCCCATCCTCTGTATCTTCAACTCCTTAAACCATTAATGAGTAGTATTAAGTTTGAATATGTTAAGTACAGTAGGTGTAAGCTGTAATTTTTTTGAGACTAAAATCAGCTGATTAATCATGGAATTAATCTAACTGATTATTTCAGTATTCCTAATAAATCTGATTTTAGGTTTGTCAATAAAAATTTAGGGTAAGATTAAAGATCAAGGGAAGATCTATAACTTCTCAATTTTAAAAAGTATTTTTTTATGTAAGTAATAAATGTTTACCGTAGAAAAAAGAGTAATAGCTCTGCTTCTTAAAGTATTTTGATTGTTTAGGCTTTCATTCTAGCTAATACTCACTCCAGCTTTGGTCTAGATAATAGTCACTCTATATTTGGTTAAATCTTAACTCTTTTCATTTTCTTTCGATCATAACTTACTGATTAAGAATTTAGACTCAGAGTTGGGGTCTAGTAAGAAACACTCTAGGTATTTCAAATGGGGGAGTTAATAGAAGAAATAATTACAAGTGCTGGAAGGGCTGAAGGAGTAAAAATGAGACTATGAGATAACTGAGAAATCAGCAACTGCAGGAATCTGCTACCACCCTAAGGCTAGAGCAAAAGAAAGGAAGAAATTGCTGTTACCAGTCCCATCAGGCATTCATCTCTATTACTGCTGAGGCTTGCTATTGCTGCCAGAACCACTAACACATGACCAGGGCCTGCAGCTGCCACCACTGCCACATACTGCTTACCAGCAACTGTAGCCCACAGCTAGTGCTGCTAAAAACTGCCAAAGGACACCACAGTCTGTAGCCATCAGAGGTTGTTAGAGGAAGAACAGTGGTTTCTCCCACCTCCCATCAGTGCTTTCCATTGGCACTGAGAGTTTATTGAAAGAAAATGTTGTTTACAGGGTCTAGAATTCAGGTTTCTCATAAGCACCTCCTGACATGAAGCAGAATTTTCTGCTGTGATGGAAATGTTCTATAATCTGTGTTGTCTGATACAATAGCCCCTAGTTACATGGGGACTATTGAGCACTTGAAATGTGTCTGAGATGACTAGGAACTAAATTTTAAATTTGTTTAATTTAAAGAGCCACATGTGGCTAGTGGTTTCCATACTGGACAGCATAGATTTAGCATCTATGATGCAAAGCAGATAATGGAAGTATGAGATTGGAGCTAGGAGTAGGCAGGCAAATGATTGGCAGAAGATCATAATGCTCAGATAGACATGGTTCCCACCCTGGCTCTGTCACTCACAAGCGGCGTAGCCTTGGGCAAGTTCCTCAATCTCTGGGGGCCATCTGGAAAAGTGACAATCATAATAATACTTACCTCTTAGGATGAAAGAGTTATTGGAACAACTAAACAAGATGATGCAACCATTCTGCAAAGACCTGACTCATGGTAAGTGCCCAATAAATGTTCATTATAATTATCACTTAAAAGAAATATTTTCAAAACTTTGTTCATGGGGAACAGAGTAAGAATTTGTCTCCTAATGTTCCTTTTAGCTATGATTTTGTGAATGTATTTGCTAAATATTTTCTGTCTCCTTCTTTTCTATGTTATTATCTTTTTGTCTAGCTGGTAATTTCAATGTCTTCTTATTCTTCTTATAGTATGGATCATTTTTCCTT
>NW_016820098.1:5704-17237 GCF_001698545.2 Rhinopithecus bieti | reverse complement strand
CAATTTTAAAAGTATTTTTTTATGTAAGTAATAAATGTTTACCGTAGAAAAAAGAGTAATAGCTCTGCTTCTTAAAGTATTTTGATTGTTTAGGCTTTCATTCTAGCTAATACTCACTCCAGCTTTGGTCTAGATAATAGTCACTCTATATTTGGTTAAATCTTAACTCTTTTCATTTTCTTTCGATCATAACTTACTGATTAAGAATTTAGACTCAGAGTTGGGGTCTAGTAAGAAACACTCTAGGTATTTCAAATGGGGAGTTAATAGAAGAAATAATTACAAGTGCTGGAAGGGCTGAAGGAGTAAAATGAGACTATGAGATAACTGAGAAATCAGCAACTGCAGGAATCTGCTACCACCCTAAGGCTAGAGCAAAAGAAAGGAAGAAATTGCTGTTACCAGTCCCATCAGGCATTCATCTCTATTACTGCTGAGGCTTGCTATTGCTGCCAGAACCACTAACACATGACCAGGGCCTGCAGCTGCCACCACTGCCACATACTGCTTACCAGCAACTGTAGCCCACAGCTAGTGCTGCTAAAACTGCCAAAGGACACCACAGTCTGTAGCCATCAGAGGTTGTTAGAGGAAGAACAGTGGTTTCTCCCACCTCCCATCAGTGCTTTCCATTGGCACTGAGAGTTTATTGAAAGAAAATGTTGTTTACAGGGTCTAGAATTCAGGTTTCTCATAAGCACCTCCTGACATGAAGCAGAATTTTCTGCTGTGATGGAAATGTTCTATAATCTGTGTTGTCTGATACAATAGCCCCTAGTTACATGGGGACTATTGAGCACTTGAAATGTGTCTGAGATGACTAGGAACTAAATTTTAAATTTGTTTAATTTAAAGAGCCACATGTGGCTAGTGGTTTCCATACTGGACAGCATAGATTTAGCATCTATGATGCAAAGCAGATAATGGAAGTATGAGATTGGAGCTAGGAGTAGGCAGGCAAATGATTGGCAGAAGATCATAATGCTCAGATAGACATGGTTCCCACCCTGGCTCTGTCACTCACAAGCGGCGTAGCCTTGGGCAAGTTCCTCAATCTCTGGGGCCATCTGGAAAAGTGACAATCATAATAATACTTACCTCTTAGGATGAAAGAGTTATTGGAACAACTAAACAAGATGATGCAACCATTCTGCAAAGACCTGACTCATGGTAAGTGCCCAATAAATGTTCATTATAATTATCACTTAAAAGAAATATTTTCAAAACTTTGTTCATGGGGAACAGAGTAAGAATTTGTCTCCTAATGTTCCTTTTAGCTATGATTTTGTGAATGTATTTGCTAAATATTTTCTGTCTCCTTCTTTTCTATGTTATTATCTTTTGTCTAGCTGGTAATTTCAATGTCTTCTTATTCTTCTTATAGTATGGATCATTTTTCCTTAACTTAATTGTCATACATTATGGAAGTTTCATACTATTATGGAAGACTGACTTAATTATCATATGTTATGGAAGCTCATGATTATGTCAAAATAATGTTTGTTGGATCTGACACTATGATATAAGTTTTCTTGCTCTTTGCTCTTTTGTTCTCAGGGGTGATTTTTCTGACACCATTCTGACATGTTAAGACTTTATGACACCATTCTGACATGTTAAGACTTTAACCAGAACACATTGCACTGTATGTTTATGTTGACTTTTCCTTATCATATGCTTAAAGATAAAAAAGAGTTATATATATTTACAAGTATTTTATAATAGTTCTAATACATTTCAGAGGCTTAATTTATTAAGAAATGTCATATTTTGTGCTGAACCTAGACATCTCTCCCACAATCCCTTTTGCTCTTTCAGTGGTTTAAGAGAATAGATGAGCATCTAGAGATATATCTCGTAGACAAATAATGTTGATACAACCTATATATTGTCAGCTTCTTAAAGAACAATATTCCAATTGAAATGATAGGAATTTCACAAGACAGAACCACTCTTGCAACTGTGTCAAAGAAGCACCTTTGTTTAAGTCAGAAACGGTTCTAATGAGACACACCTGGGAGTGAAATGATTTTCTCATAAGGGCAAAAAACAACAACAAAAAATTTCATTGCTCAACTACATCTTGGACATGGTATTTTTCTTAGATAACTTGCAGGGAGCCTTTGGACAAAGAAGAATAAACATAAAACAATGCTGAGTCCTAAATGGAACCAAACCCAACAATAACAAGATGAGCTGCATGCAGCTACAGTGGGCTGCTATTCATAATATGTGATGGCACATCAGGCCTTTCACCAAAATCAGGCAATGTTGTGTACTGCACTGAATTTTTCCTGTGGATCCTCTATTAACACTAGTGGGAGCTCTTTACATTAAAAAAGTCACAAGTCCCACAATTGTTCTGCAATCCTCTCCTCATATTAAATCTACTCATCATGTCTGGGGGAGTTATCTTTAAGGAAATCATTTGCCAAGACTCAGATTTTTAAAAAACATTGTAAGGCACTAGAATATGGAAGTGAATAATTTGCTCCAATCTTCCTTTCCACCTCTGAACAATATGTAGCCAGTGAAAGGAAATTAGCCCCTGGTCATTAGTGCTTTTCAAAACAGTTGCCTGCCCTTTCAGTTACAGCTGCTGTGATGGCCATATTCTGTTTAACACCATTCTGTTTAACTCCTGGCATAATGCCTGGACAAAGAGGGCAATTTCTTTCCAACTTTGACTTTCCAGATAGTCATACTTGATCATCAAAGCCAGGGTGACCTGGCACATTCCTAGGCACATTCCTAGCCAAGATACTCACAATTTTGGGATTATTTCATCTGGAAGGGCTGCGAATTTCCATTTTCATGCACTTTCTACACTCCAACACTCCTACATAATTCTATTTCTGATAAAGGAAGTAAAGGAACAATCTGGAAGAAGCAATTGCTGGGCTATCAGATACCTGGGGACCACAGAACTGGTCCCCTTCCTTACACATTGAGCTGAAGACTCCAAGAGCTGGAGTGAATTGACCCATTTTCTTCTGATTCTTTCCAGGGCACCGTGCTGCTCATAACAAAAATGCATTGAATAAAATGCACAGCTTCCACTTAGTGGAGCGTGGGCAGTGCAGGGACACACTAGGTGTCAGGCACCAAGCTAAGGGTTATATATACCTTCTTTCTTGTAATTCTCATGCCAAAGCTTTGAATTCTTCTTCTTGTTTTACAGACTTATACACTGAGGTTGAGGGTTTAAATAACAGAGTTAGTAAATGACTGAGCCAGGATTCAAATACAGAGAAGTCTGACTGCAAAGGCCATTTCCTCAAACCACTATGCTATACTCTAGTGTATATGCAGAACAATACTCATTCTAAAGAAGAAAGTGTTGTTGGTTGGGCACAGTGGCTCAAGCCTTTAATTCCAGTACTCTGGCAGGCTGAGGTAGGTGGATCAGCTGAGGTCAGGAGTTTAAGACCAGCCTGGTCAACATGGCGAAACCCCGTCTCTACTGAAAATATGAAAATTGGCCAGGCATAGTGGCTCACTGAAATCCCAGCACTTTGGAAGGCCGAAGGGGGTGGATCACCTGAGGTCAGGAATTTGAGACCAGCCTGGCCAACATGGCAAAACTCCATCTCTACTAAAAATTTAAAAATTAGCTAGGCGTCGTGGCAGGCACCTGTAGTCCCAGCTACTCAGGAGGCTGAGGCAAGAGAATCGATTGAACCTGAGAAGTGGAGGTTGTAGTGAGCCAAGATGGCATCACTGCACTCCAGCCCTAGGCAACAGAGAGAGACTCTGTCTGAAAAACAAAAAGGGAAGCATTGTCAAGACATGAAGAGTAATTTGAGACCACAACAGAAGATGGTGAGATCACAGAAAACATATCCAGAATATTATTACCCCTTAATAATAATGATTAATAGCTACCATTAACTGAGTGTCCAGTATAGGCCGGACACTTTATATTTGTTATTTTATTTAACTACCGCAATCTCCCTGTGAGGTAGGAATAATCATACCCATTTTTCAGGTGAGGACACTGAGAATTAGAGAAATTAAATAACTTTCCCCAGTCTCACACAGTTGGCAGATAGTAAAATGAGGCTTAAATCCACATCTAAGTGACTTGAAGCCCCACACCTTACCTACCTTAAGATGCCTTCCTGACCCATGGAAACTGCTTAATATATATTGAGCACATAAATAAATAAAGGACCATGAATAAACAGTGGCTGGAATGGAGCATGTATCTGTTATGTAATGCCCATGTTGACCTTGATTAGAAGTTCTTAAAAACAAATGAGTAACAAATACATGTTTTGTTTTGCTCCAAAAGGTAGAACTGGGACAAATCAGTGGAAATTGCAGACTTCCTGTGGCTTCCTGTACAGGAACCTGGCTTCAAAGAGTCCACTGCCTGAATGACCTTCAATTCTGTGATTCAGATTCTGTGAGTCTGTGTCTCTACAAAGGGATAATAAGGGAAAACATTCCCACAGTGAGAGCTGCCTAGTAAAACAGTGACCTACCCATTTTTGAAGATGTTCCAAGTACATGACCACATGCCAGAAATGCTGAACAAGAAATTATTAAATTGTGTAGTGTAGACGATTGTTTGGAAAATGGCTGCAGTTATTCCCTTCCCTTTATGCGTTCTCTTTTGTAAGATGACTCTTAAGCTCCTCCCATTGAGAGGTGGTATTTCCCCACCCCTTGAATCTATGCTGGCTTTTGACTGGCTTTGCCCAAAAGAATGCAGCAAAAGACATTTCATGCCAGTTCTAAGTCTAGGCTTCAAAAGGCCTTGCATAGTTTCAGTCTCCTTTTTGAAACCCTGAGGCTACCAAGTGAACAAACTGTAGCTAGACTAGCCTGCTGGAGGATGAGAGGCTACATAGAAGAGAATAGAAATGTCCCAGTGAATAGCTAGCCAACCTCTAGAAGCAGAACAACCTAGCTGTCTTGTAGCTCACCACATATTCATGGGCAAGCTCAGTGGAGACCAGAAGAACCAACTAGTTGACCCATAAACTCAAGGGCAATAAGAAATCGTTGCTGCATGATTCTCATAGGCACCTCCTAACATGAAGGGAAGATAAAAAGAAGGCCTGATGTCCCTGTCAGAATAGTTCATGCCACTATCATCTGCCTGTATGTCAGAAGGCCTCCAGGGGCTTTCCTCAATGGACATAGTAACATCCAACATTAATTGGGCATCTTACTACTTGCCAGGCAATAGTCTTAGTGTTTTGCATAAATTAATTCTTAAGCCTCACAACAAGCAGCGAAAAATTGATTATTGTTATGAAACTGATTTCACAAATATAGAAACCATGGCAGAGAACTTAAGGAGCTTACCTAAGGTACAGAGTTAGTAAATGCCCAGCCCAGTATTGGAACCCAAAAAGTCTAAAGCCACAGCTCTTGCTATTAGCCACACCACACTGCCTCCTGCTAGCCGTCCTAATGGGAAGATTGTGTGCAGGGACTATACTTGCACTCACAAAACCTAGTAGTTGCATTTCCTTATTATTTTCACCAGGCTTTCTTTACAGAGTCTGGGATGTCACCAAATGTCTCGTTCATTTTCCACGTTTCTCCCACCTGAAAGTCATTTTCTTACTGCCTATTTCTGAGTAATCTCACTGTTAAGCTTGAAACCTAGAATCTATGATCAGGAGAAATGTTTTAAAAGACTCATTACTGGCCGGGCACAGTGTGGCTCACGCCTGTAATCCCAGTACTTTGGGAGGCCAAGGTGGGCGGATCACAAGGTCAGGAGATTGAGACCATCCTGGCTAACACGGTGAAACCCCATCTCTACTAAAATACGAAAATTAGCCGGGTGTAGTGGCGGGCGCCTGTAGTCCCAGCTACTTGGGAGGCTGAGGCAGGAGAATGGCATGAACCTGGGAGGGAGGCGGAGCTTGCAGTGAGCCAAGATCGTGCCATTGCACTCCAGCCTGGTGACAGAGCAAGACTCTGTCTCAAAAAAAAAAAAAAAAAAAAAAGAAAAAAAAAAAAAAAAAAAAAAAAAAAAAAAAAAAAAAAAAAAAAAAAAAAAAAAAAAAAAAAAAAAAAAAGACTGATTACCAAAACATGGGAGCAAGCAGAAGAAACACTCCTTTTCCAAAAGAGAATTAGTTCTCCAGTATGAGAGTTTCCATTCTATTCACAATTGGAAATGTGTGTAAATCAGGTTTAAGAAACATATGAGATGAGCTTATGCAAAGGTCTTAAGCAGGGAATCAAATGCTAAATAAAATGTTAAAAAAGCAGGTTTAATAATCATGCCTGACATCCAAGATGGGTCAGGTTTTTTTTTTCTCCTAGATATAGTCTCCCTGAAGCTCAAGATAATTACAAAATGTCTTAAACCCCTGTTTTTCTTGTTGAATACAATGGACTGCCAACATTTCAACTACAGTTAAACCAGCCCAACAGGAAAAAAGCCAAGGAATGTGTCTATTCCAACATTTTCTGCAAAGTCTGGTAGTATATAGCTCTCTGTTTTGAGATATCTTAAATGGAAATTCCATTTCCAAAACTGGATGAAACATGACCAAGATATATACATTTTTCTAGAAATTTCTTCTGCTTTATCTAATTTCCCCATTAGAGGAGGCAGTATCATTTATTTCCCTGCCATTGTGGGTTTTTTCCCAGATACCTCTTGGGGCCCTGGTGCAGTTCTCCCCACCCCTAACACACACACACAGACTACAGCATAGCAATTGTTGACTTAAGTAATGTGGGGCAGTGGGAATCCCCTAGGACCCCCATCCCCCCCACCCCCCGCCCACTGCTAGGGATTTGACCACTGCGTCTAGGCAAAGTAGTGTCAATGCCTGTGTGTCTGCACAGACCTTGCTTTAATTTCACCCACTATGTAACTAATGTTTTAGGAAACTCTGGTAATTTCAACTTCCTCTTGCCCATGCCTTTTTAAGGCCCAGATAGGAGCCGCCCCACCCCTTCCACCCTTTAACCACCAGACTCTCGAAAGCAAGATGTCAGTCTTGTTCTGGGAAGTTTTCATGGAATCCTTCCTGTCCCCTCCTCCCCTCCCCTCTCCTCTTCTCTCCTTTTCAACTGTATTTTTTTTGAGAAGCTTTAGGTTCACAGCAAAACAGCAGAAAATACAGAGATTTCCCACATCGCCCCCTGCCCTCAAACATGCACAGCCTCCCGGACTATGAACATCCCCCACCAGATGGTACACTTGTTATAATCCATGCACCTACACTGATACATCATTATCACCCAAAGTCTGCAGTTTGTGTTAGAGTTCACTCTTGATGTTTTATATTCTGTGGGTTTTGACACATGCACAATGACATGCATCTGCCATTAGGTATCTTACAGAGTAGTTTCACTGCCCTCAAATCCTTTATGCTCTGCTTATTTATTCTTCTTTCCCTCCTAATCCCTGGCAACCACCAATCTTTTTTTTTTGAGACAGAGTTTTGCTCTGTTGCCCAGGCTGGAGCGCAATGGCACAATCTCGGCTCGCTGCAACCTCTGCCTCCTGGGTTCAAACTATTCTCCTGCCTCAGCCTCCTGAGTAGCTGGGGTCACACGTATGCACCATCACGGCCGGCTACTTTTGTATTTTTAGTAGAGATGGGTTTTCTCTATGTTTGCCAGGCTGGTCTCGAACTCCCAACCTCAGTCTCAGGTGATCCACCCGCTTTGGCCTCCCAAAGTGCTGGGATTACAGGCGTGAGCCTCCACACCCGGCCCAATCTTTTTACTGTCTACGTAGTTTCGCCTGTGCATAGTTTTCCATATTTTCAGAATGCTACGTAGTTGCAATCGTACTGTAGTATTTTGACTTTTCAGATTAGCTTTTATCACTTAGTAATATGCATTTAAGGTTCCTTCATGTCTTTTCATGGTTTGATAGCCCATCTTTCTAGTGCTGAATAGGATTCCATTTTCTGGATGTACCACAGTTTATCCATCCACCTACTACTGAAGGACATCTTGGTTACCTCCAAGTTTTGACAATTATAAATATAGCTGCTATAAACATCCATGTACAGGTTTTAGTGTCAACATAAATTTTCTACACCTTTGGGTAAATACCAAGGTGTGTAATTGCTGGATCATATGGTGAGAGTATGTCTAGTTTTATACGAAATGACCAAACTGTCATTTGTACACAGAATGTACTGTTGCTGTACATTCTTGCCAGCATTTGTTGTTGTCACTGCTTTGGATTTTGACCATTTTAATAACTCTGTATGGTATATCATTGTTGTTTTTACCTTTGTGTATTTATTTCATTTTTGCCTTTTGCTCTTGTGTGTATACTATACTGTGAAATTTTCCTATTTTCCTCCAAAGTGTTTTTATAAAAGTCATGCATGATTGATGTGAAAGAAAGGCAACAGTCTCCTTTCCACATCAGACTCCCACTTGTTAAATGCAGCCATAAGGGACCCAAAGTTAATAGTTTCTTATACTTGCTTGGAAATATATATTTTATCTCCCCTCTCTATCTCTGTCCCTCTCATTATATCCCAGTCTCACCCAACTCAAGCCTAGACCTGCCAATTGTATGTGTGTGTTTTTAACTAAAGAAAATTTTATGTAGGAAGACAAACTTTCAGTTTGTCTTGTAACTGTAGTAAGACCACAGAATGGCTTTTACAATCTCAGATGTCTCTAGTTGTTAAACGTCCCATGTAATTCTCTTATTGTCATTTATGTTATGATGAATTTGTTAATCAAATTAAAGACAACATTTATTCTATCCGGAGTTCTTACTAAGATAGAAATGTTTTATTAATAAGATTCTTGTTTAAATTATCTCTTTCTTTTGAATAATATCTTTAAGATTATAATCCATTCAATTTGAGCAAAAGTATAATCATTTTAGTTAGGGCCATGTTTTAAAATTAAAATAAAAGTGGTCATCCAAATTTACATTTAAAAACAGTCAAGACTGACCCATGTTTTTATTGTGAATTAAGTTGTTCATTGGTGGAGTTACTTGGAGGCTGAATCCGCCTTGAGGATAACTCAATTCTACTTTCAGACATGGCAGTGTGGGGGAAAATCCAACCCAGGGAAAGAGGATAATGAAGAGGACTGTTTGATGAAAAGAAATTCCTCATGATTAATAGAGAAGGTGGAGGGCCAGGCCAGGCAATGAGAGAGAAGAGTTTCCTCTTCCCACAAATTCTTCCTTTGGCAGCAAGGATCTCCAGATTGGAGGAAGGAGTGGAGGGACAAAAGCTGGCAGGGTTTACCTGGTTAGAAGATCTCTGCAATAAAGATCTTGCATGTACATGGGCTGCTCAGGGTTCCATCTCCCCGCAAATAAATAAACAAATAAATAGTTTTAAGTTTTGTCAAATTTATGCATACAAAAGTTAACTAGTAATACAAGGTTTATTATTCAAAAAAAAAAAAAATGTCAGCAACTTCCTCTTCCACCATTCTCCCTTTCATTTCAAAGGAGAAATCAATTAAACTCTTCTAGATGTTATTAACTGCCTCAAAACCCATCTGAATTACCCAACTTCCCTGGTTTCCACTATGTTATTTTCCTCCATTCAAGAAGAGTGAATTTTGATTGTGAGGTTCTTAAAGCTTACACAATCTTGAGACTTTTTAAAGAAAAAGAATGTAAGATTCCATAATATCAAATTAGATAAAGCCTTGGAAAGGTCCCTGATGCTTAAGCTTCATTATTAATAGTACATCTGCTTCTGCCTTCAGGTGAGAACATACAAGATCCTTTGTATTAAATTATCCAATCGCTGCCTCTAAACCCATCTCCCCATCCACACACCATGTTGGGAACACCAAATCTCTCAATAATTTTATATTCAAGTAGATCCCCAAAGCCCACCTCCTCTATAAAATCTGTTCTATTGAACTGAAATATAGTCATATTTCTTTAATTCCACTTTCTCTAAAAATTTAACTCCATGTTTTCCTTCACTTATCAACCTATGATACATACTTATCCCATTGTGCTTATTTTTTGTATTTCTTTTTCCCTAGCTTTATTAAGGTAGAATTGGCAAATAAAAATTATGTATATTCAAGACATACAATGTGATAATTTGATACACATAAACATTGTGAAATGATGACCACAATCAAGTTAATTAACACATTCATCACCTTACATAGTTACAATTTTGTGGTATGTGTATGTGTGTGTGTGTGGTGAGACACTTAAGATCTACTTTCTTAGCAAATTTCAAGTATATAATCCAGTATACAACTATAGTCACCGTGCTGTACATTAGATCCTCAGAACTTATTCATCTTATTTTTATTTATTTTATTGAGCTGGAGTCTCGCTCTGTCATGCAGGCTGGAGTGCAGTGGCACAATCTCGGCTAACTGCAACCTCTGCCTCCCGGGTTCAAGCGATTCTCCTGCCTCAGCCTCCCGAGTAGCTGGGACTACAGGTGCCTGCCACCATGCCTGGCTAATCTCTTGTATTTTTAGTAGAGACAGGGTTTCACCATGTTAGCTAGGATGGCCTCAATCTCCTGACCTCGTGATCCACCTGCCTCGGCCTCCCAAAGTGCTGATCACAGGTGTGAGCCACCGCACCTGATCCAGAACTTATTCATCATAAGATGAATTTTTTTCTCCTTTGACCAACATCTTCCCATTTCCCCTATCTCCCACCCCCTAGCCACCACCTTTCTACTTGCTGCTTCTATGATTTTGACTTTTTTAGATTCCACATATAAGTGAGATCTTACAGTATTTGTCTTTCTGTGTCTGGCTTATTTCACTTGGTATTATGTCCTCCAGGTTCATCTGTGTTGTTGCAAATGGCAGGATTTCCTTCTTTTATGGCTGAATTATATTTCATTGTATACTTATATCATATTTTCTTCATCCATTCATCCACCAACAAATGCTTAAGTAGTTTCTATATCTTGGCTATTGTGAATAATGCTGCAATGAACGTGGACATGCATATATCTTTTCAACATACTGACTTCAGTTCTTTTGGATATATAACCATAAGCATGATTGCTGGATTATACGGTAGTTCTATTTTTAATTTTTTGAGGAACCTCCATACTGTTTTCCATCTGGCATACAGGCATACCTAGGAAATATTTCAGGTTTGGTTCCAGATCACCACTATAAAGTAAATTTTGCAACAAAGCAAGTCACATAATTATTTGGTTTCCTAGTGCATATTTGGTTTCCCAGTTCACACTATACTGTAGCCTATTAAGTGTGTGATAGCATTATGTCTAAAAAACAATGTAAAATACCTTATTGCTAAAAAATGCTAACAATCATCTGAGCCTTTAGTGAGTCATAATCTTTTCACCGGTGGAGGGTCTTGCCTTGGTGTTGATGGCTGCTGACTGATCAGGGTGATGGCTGGTGAAGGCTGCAGCAGCTGTAGCAATTTCTTAAAATAAGACAACTATGAACTGTACCTTATTGATTGACTCTTCCTTGCATAAAAGATTTCTCGGCCGGGCGCGGTGGCTCAAGCCTGTAATCCCAGCACTTTGGGAGGCCGAGACGGGCGGATCACGAGGTCAGGAGATCGAGACCATCCTGGCTAACACGGTNA
>NW_016820098.1:0-5109 GCF_001698545.2 Rhinopithecus bieti | reverse complement strand
AAAAAAAAAAAAAAAAAAAAAAAAAAAAAAAAAAAAAAGATTTCTCTGAAGCAGATGATGCTGTTTGATATCATTTTACCCACAGAACTTCCTTCAAAATTGGAGTCAATCCTCTTCAACTGTGCTGCTGCTTTATCAACTAAGTTACATAATATTCTAAATCCTTTGCTATCATTTCAACAATATTCACATCTTCACCAGGAGTAGATTCCACTTCAAGAAACCACTTTCTTTGCTCATCTACAAAAAGCAACTCTTTATCCATTAAAGTTTGATCATGAGATGGCAGCAATTCAGTCACATCTTCAGTCTCCACTTCTAATTCTAGTTCTTTTGCAATTTCTACCACATCTGCAGTTTCTTCCACTTCAATTTTGAACACCTCAAAGGTCATCCATGAGGGTTGCAATCAACTTTTTCCAAACTCTCATTTATGTTTTTTTTTTTTTTGACAGGGTTTTGCTCTGTTGCCCAGGCTGGAGTGCAGTGGCACAATCTTGTTTCACTGCAGCCTCAACTTCCCAGGCCCAAGCCATCCTCCTGCCTCAGCCACCCAAGTAGCTGGGACTACAAGCATGCGCCACCATGCTCGGCTAATTTTTTGTACTTTTAGCAGAGATGGGGTTTTGCCATGTTGCCCAGGCTGGTCTCGAACTCCTGGGCCCAAGGAATCTGACCACCTCAGCCTCCCAAAGTGCAGGATTACAGGCGTGAGCCACTGCGCCCAGCCTCTATGTTGATATTTTGACCTCCCATGAATTATGAATGTTCTTCATAGCATCTAGAATGGTGAATCCTTTCCAGAAGGTTTCAATTTACTTTGCCCAGCTCTATCAGATGAATCACTCTCTCTGGCAGCTATAGCCTTATGAAATTTGTTTCTTAAATAGTAAGATTTAAAAGTCAGAATTACTCCTTGATCCATGGGCTGCAGAATAGATGTTGTGCTAGCAGACATGAAAACATTAATCTCCTTTTATATTTCCATCAGAGCTCTTGGGTGACCAGATGTAGTCTCAATGAGCAGTAATATTTTAAAAGAAATCTTTTTTTCTGAACAATAGGTCTCAAGAGTGGGCTTAAAATACTCAGTAAGCCATGCTGTAAACAGAAGTGCTGTCATCCAAACCTTGTTGCTTCATTTATTGAGCACAGGCAGAGTGGATTTAGCATAATTTTTTTTTTTTTTGAGATGGCGTCTTGCTGTTGTCCAGGTTGGAGTGCAGTTGCACAATCTTGGCTCACGACAACCTCCACCTCCAGGTTCAAGTGATTCTCCTGCCTCAGCCTCCCGAGAAGCTGGGACTACAGGCGTGCACCACCATGCTGGGCTAGTTTTTGTATTTTTAGTAGAGATGGGGTTTCACTATGTTGGTCAGGCTCATCTCGAACTCCTGACCTTGTAGTCTGCCTGCCTCAGACTCCCAGAGTGCTGGGATTACAGGCGTGAGCCACCGTGCCCGGCTGATTTAGCGTAATTCTTAAGGGCCTTGGGGTTTCTGGAATGGTAAATAAGAATTGGCTTCATCTTAAAGCTGCATTAGCCTTTAACGAGAGAGTCATTCTATCCTTAAAAGCTTTGAAGCAGGTATTGACATCTTCTCTCTAGCTATGAAAGTCTTAGATGGCATCTTCTTCCAGCATAAGGCTATTTAGTCTACATTGAAAATCTGTTATTTAGTGTAGCCACCTTCATCAGTGATCTTAGATATTCTGGATAATTTACTGCAGTTTCTCCATTAGAACTTGCTGCTTCACCTTTCACTTTTATGTTACGGAGACGGCTTCTTTTCCTTAAACCTCATGAACCAACCTCTGCTAGCTCTGCAGCTTCCTCACTTCTCTCAGCCTTCATAGAATTGAAGTGAGTTAGAACCTTGTTCTGGACTAGGCTTTTGCTTAAGGGAAGGTTATGACTGGTTTGTTCTTCTATCCAGACCATTCAAACTTTGTCCATATCAGCAATAGGGCTGTTTTGCTTTATTATAATTTGTGTGTTCACTAGAGTAGCACTTTTAATTTCCTTCAAGAACTTTTCCTTTGCATCACAACTTTGCTAACTGTTTGGCACAAGAGGCCTACCTCTCAGCCTGTCTCAGCTTTCAGTGTGCCTTCTTCACTAAGCTTAATCATTTCCAGCTTTTGACTCAAAGTGAGAGATAGGTGACTCTTCCTGTCACTTGAACATTTAGAGGCCACTGTAGGATTATTAATTGGCCTAATTTCAATATTGTTGTGACTCTGGGAGCAGGGAGACCCAAGGAGAGGGAGAGAGATGGGGAAAACAGTCGGTTGGTGGAACAGTCAGAACATACTCAACATTTTTCAAATAAGTTCGCCATCTTCTGCGGGCATGGTTCACAATGCTCCCAAACAATTAAATAGTAATATCAAAGATCACTGATCACAGATCACCATAACAGATATAATAAAAATAAAAAAGTTTGAAATATTTTAAGAATTAAAAAATGTGACACAGAGATGTGAACTGAGCACAGATCACTGGGAAAATGGCACCAATGACTTGCTCCATGCAGGGTTTCCAGAAATCTTCTGTTTGTAAAAAGCACAGTATCTATGAACCACAATAAAGCAAAGTGCAATGAAATGAGGTGTTCCTCCACTAATTTACATTCCCACCAGTAGTGTGCCAAGTTTCCCTCTTGTCCATACTCTTGCCAATATTTATCTCATCATGTTGATAATAGCCAACCTAAGAGGTATAAGATGTATCTCATTGTGGTTTTGATTTGCATTTCCCTGATGATTAGTGATGTTGAGCATCTTCTCATACACTTATTAGCTATTTGAATGTTTTATTTGGTAAAACATCTATTCAGGTCTTTTGCCTATTTTTAGTTATTTGTTCTTTGGTTGGTTTTTGGTTTTTTTGTTTGTTTGTTTGTTTTGTATTTTTTGCTATTAAGTTGTATGGATTCCTTATATATTTTAGATATTAACTCCTTATCAGATATGTAGTTGCCAAATACTTTTTCCCAGTCCATAGGATTGCCTTTCCATTCTATTGATTATTTCCTTTGCTGTGCAGAAACTTTTTAGTTTGATGTAGTTCTACTTTGGAAATTTTGCTTTTGTTGCCTGTGCTTTTGATGTCATATCAAAAAAAAAAATTATTGCCAAAACCAATGTCAAGGAGCTGTTCCTTTATGTTTTCTTCTAGGAGTTTTATAGTGTTGGCTCTTACATTTAGGTCTTTAATCCATTTCAAGTTAATTTTTTTTACATTGTATAAGGACAGGGCCCACTTTCATCTTTTGGCATGTGGATATCTAGTTTTTTCAACATCATTCATTGAAGAAACTATCTTTTCCCCATTGTACATTCTTGGTGCCCTTGTCAAAGATTAGCTGATTGTATTATACATAGGCTTATTTCTGGGCTCTCTCTACTGTTCCATTGGTCTGTTTTTATACCAGCATCATACTGGTTTGATTACTGTAGCTTTGTAATACAGTTTGAAATCAGACAGTGTGATGCTTCTAGTTTTGTTCCTCTTTCTCAAGATTGCTTTCACTATCCAGGGTCTTTTGTGGTTCCGTATGACGTCTAGGATTATTTTTTCTATTTCTTTGAAAAATGCCATTGAAATTTTGATATAAATTGCATCAAATCTATAGATTGCTTTGGGTACTATGGACATTTTAACAATATTAATTATTCTAATCCATTTGTTTTAATGTAATTTTAAAATCAGAGTTATTAGCAGCCCATGATCCATAATTGGTATAAAGTTGGTTCTGTACATCAAATAAAATTAATTTAGTTATTGTCTAAATTACTCAATTGGGGCAAGAAGCCCTTTTCTAGATGCTACAAGCTTTATAAAGGGAAAATACTATTTCTAATATTTGACTTAACCTGGCTGCTTTGGTTTAAAAAAAAAAAAAAAGGATAACATATTAAATATTTAAAATGACCAGATGGTAGGTTTGAATCCACTAAAAACAAACTCAGCAGGGCAAACTCACAGGCACAAAATGTAACTCAAAGCATTAGTAGAGCTGAGGCTGTTTTTCTTTAGCATTATGAATCTCTTTATTTGCAATGACTATACCAGAGCTCTAAAGAGGCAGTCTTATACATCAAACTGTCATTAAAATATGTGGCTCTTTCCTGCAGTGTCATGTTACTACTGCACTGAAAATTTTATTTTTCTAGTAATACCGGAGGTAGTAATTAGAAGGTCTATTATTTCTGGCCAACCATAATAGATACAACCATAATGGACACAACCCAAAGGTTAATTGCTATGCTACAAACACTGCAGCAATTAGCTTTTAGAGTAGGGAGTGACAGGGAATGTATTTCAAGTGAAAATTAGTTTTTAAATAGAAACTATCCTCTATGTCGTATGCATAGACTTCCCTAAATTAAGTCAGTGCATGATCAAATTCACAATGCTACTTGGAGGGAGTGAAGCCATGGTAGAGCTTTTAAGGGTTAGGGAAAGAAGTATTTGGGAGAGAACTTCATGAGGGAAGGGGTTCATACCACTGGAAGTTCTAACTGCTTCCTCCCAAGCCCCTTTATGCTTCTGTACTCTTCTATGCCTCTGCTCAACCTAGCCTCCTCCAGCTGGGGTCCCTCTACTGCTATTTGTTCCTCAGACTACTAATGTCTCAGCATGAGGTCAGTGGCCACAAGCAGGCCTATCCCCTAGTATGTGTATAGGGACCAGGCAGGAGTACAAGGGAAGATACCATGCTATATGTCTACATAGCTAAAACTCATATATCAAACTAACAAACTGCTACTTGAAATATGTTCTATCCTCCTACTTTGAAAAACGTACCTTTATAAAGACAGAAATGTTTTTAATGTGTAAAGCTATGTTTTAATGAGTAGGCAAAATATCAAAAATAGATCAATTCAATTATTATTGCATGTGTTTGCATAGTCCAGTGATAGGCTGGAGATGTTCGGGTAAGTAATTAAATAAAAATTTACACAGTTTATAAATTACATATTTACCCCTGTGATATTTACTTTCTTCTCTTCATTTTAGTAAAATCCCTTAATTATATTGTCATAATCAAAATTTTCATAGTATTCTATGAATACTAATGCCAAATTACATAATTTTCCTGA
>NW_016820097.1:5635-7854 GCF_001698545.2 Rhinopithecus bieti | reverse complement strand
ATATATATACACACACACAGATATAGACATAGATATAGATATATAGATAATTTTATAAATTGTCTTAGTTTGGTAATACCTACAATCTTAGTTTCCTTTGCTTCACTGTAACCCCATTTCATCTGCACGGGAAATTTCTTATTTTATAGAAAGATTTCCATATTGAAAGGAATCTTTATTTGTAGTACATATAATAGAGAGCAAAATTAAACCAAATATCGCTGCTCCTATTGTGATGGTTACAAATTTTTCATAGCCGTGGTCCAGAGTACGCATGTAAGAGTATGAAAATTCATACTACTATTGGTTATCATGTGAAAAACCCACATAAATGTTGCTTTTCTGATTATTTATAAATGAAAACTACTTCTTTAAACTAACATTTTTCTTCTTTCTCTGGCACTGGAAGTAATGTTCCTCTAGTATTATTCACACTATAAATAATAACAAAATTTTGTTGTGATTTTACTTTAAGACATTCCAAATAGAAATTCAGCCATATAAACTTTTCATTAAAGATGTACACATTAGTTAATTTTAACAAATATAATTTAAATTTCTGAAAATACACATGGGATTGTATTTTTCCAAGTCACTTTACAAAACGATTTATAATAGGATATAATATGTTATGATGTAATATGTTATCAATATGCAGAGCGTACATTTTTCACAGAGTTGTCTAGATGTTATGTCATCTATTTTCAATTTAACAAACAAAATGTAATTTCAACTATAAATGTGAGTACTCATGCACATGAATATCCACATTCCCATGTAAAATATACATAAACTGATGTTCTCATGTTAGCACGATTCATAAATTCATGTTTCATATATTAAAAGAGATTCAAATTTTAGGAAAAAAGCTATGTACTTTTCTTTTAAAAGTATTTACTATGAATCAGCATATTATAACACATCTTTAGTACTCAACATTATAATTGGTTTTGCAGTTCTAATTTAGAAAATTCATTGTTTAAATGACTTGTTTTTGATTGATTTTAGTTTAAATGTATTTAAATGCTCCATGAAATAGCCACATTTAGTTAGTTTATAAATTAATCAACCTATTATTTTTTATTTTATACAACAAATAATGATTTTGTTTAAAAATAATACACAGAAATTCAAGTTAATTTTAAATGAATAAATATAAAACTGATTTTGTATTAAGAAATTAGAGAAAATAACAGGAAAAAAAATCTTTCCTAAATACAAAAAATCTAATTTTCATTTTGATTATATCAAGTTACTTTGAAAAGATGCTTAATATTTATTCTTCATTATTCCACATAAGTATAGTATTCTTAAAATGCAATCTATATTTTTTATTTATCATCAGATTGCTATTGAAATGTTTTGATAATATTAATATCTCATGAAACAAAACTATTTACTATAGTTTTAGTTCTGTGAGCATACATTTTATAATGCAAACACAATATCAATGTATCTTAATATATTAACATTATATATTCAATAGAAAATTTATTCTTATTTTGGAAGGAAAATTATTGCAAGAGTTTGTAAAAGAAAAAAATAGGTATTTAAAGTACAAAGATTTTTTTAGTAGTATTCCAATATTTGTAATGGGCAAAAGAAGTGAAAACAGACTTTGAAATTTATGAATCTTAAATATGTTAAGGAATTAAAAGATGTGACTCCAAAGTCAAACTGCTTCACAATCTCAAATTATACATTCTCCAAAGTATTCAAAGTGATGACAGTAAGTAAATACTTCATCATCTAAGTACTCAAGGTTAAAGTTTGGATAGAAAGAATGAAGAATATATATTTTGCTATCAAAATAGCTAAAAGACTTCTAAAATTGTGCTGTTTGGTGTTCATAAGCGTAACTCAAATACCTCTTTACTTATGCTTCCTGTTTTCTGATGTTATGCTTAACAAAACATGCAAATTGAAAGTTAAAATTATTTTATTTTGCCTCAAATATGTATACAGCTAAAATTTTCACAGAAAATAACATTTCCTAAATTATAATTGATGTATAAAAAGCTTAGAAAAATATGTTAATATATATTCAAAAAATACTGTATCCTTTAGTCAGGGTGCCTTTTGACAAAATGCAATGATATCTTAAAATATTAAAACTCTTCCCCTGAAATATACATGCAGTCAGCCCCAGAGAAAAATGTGTCCCTGTGCAGGCGATTGTCCTGAGGAATGTATTATTCCTTCTGGATTACTTTTTCCCT
>NW_016820097.1:0-5366 GCF_001698545.2 Rhinopithecus bieti | reverse complement strand
AAAAAAAAAAACCGGGAGCATATTCATTGAAAATGCCTGAACATTTCACCAGCACCTCCATTAAGGCATACCCTGAACTTTAAAACAGTAATGTTAGTGCAGAACAGCAACAATTACTTTTCTTATTATTTTTGAAAAATGTAACCAATTGTACTATCAAAGCAAAATAAATAATTACAATTAAAGACAGGGAAATGAGTTCTATGCCGAAGTTCTCTAGTTCTATTTCCATTTTTTTCGTAACTGTCTGAACTTAATTAAAACAAACATAGACTAAAAGGGAGCCATTTGGAAAATATTTTCTGTGTTTAGTATAAATATATTTAAATATCACTAGTAGCATCCCAAAGTTTTTCCAAAAATTTTCATGCCAAAGTACTAAACACTCACCTGATATCCTTATCGACATTTGAGCCATCTTTGCAGTTTATGTCAAGATAAATGGCGTTAAGATGGACCACTCAAGAAGTTAATGATATTCATTAAATTCACCTTGGTCTGCAGACATCTATAAGTACATATTTGTTAATCCATTATGTGCTTACTGAATACCAGGCACAATTCTAGAATATGGTGATAGATACAACCATTATCCCACTATCTGTTTGTTTTTACTATATTTATATAGTAAATACTAAATGAAGCATTTCCTATTTTATTTACATTGTATTTGACCAATTAATTAGAAAGAAAAATTCGTGGTCCAAATAATTCTGGATTAATTATCTTGCATGGAATAGAAACAATATTTATAAAGAACAATGCAAATGTTGTATGATGATTTTCACTAAGACCTTTTTATTAGGTGTGAGTACCAGCTTTCTGCACTTCTAATATCTTTCAAGATATTAGTCTTAATGTAATGAAATTTCTGTTCATTAATTGAGAAGGTAATGATTTATTTATTATGTTTATAGTGGACTTGTCATTACTACCATTTTAAATTTTAATCTTTAGAATTCTCTGTTTGTAACCCTGTATAAAGAGTCCTCTAAGCATCTGAGGAGGCGCTCAGATTGTCACTGAGACTAGTAAATAGCAGTAGTAATGATATTTGAAAATGTTAAAAATATAAATACTTTTATTATTGGATTAAAAGTCAAATTTATACTACAGCAGATAAAAGGAAATTAGAACAACTTATATTATTAATCATTAGGTATAAGAGCAGTTGCTACATTTAGAATATTAAAATGGTGAATGATGTATTGCATATTTATTGTACCTTTTCCAATTAATTCTGCAAAAAAAGACCAAAGATCTTTAGTTATTGTAAGTATGCTCAGTATTGTTTGAATTGAAACTGAAACAATGGAAATTACCTCACACATAACTTCAAAATGTGTTAAAAGCAAATAAAATAAGCAAATAAAAAATTATCTAATTTAGAAAGGTAGCTCAATTTTTTGAGAAATACTGATGATATATCTTGTTAAATGTACTGAAAGCTCAATGTGATTTCAAAAGGGAAAAATATGTAAGAAAGTAAATAAAACTAAACTAGTAAGTTCTTTCTTTTTCAAAGGCGTCGTACTTTTAAAGTTGCCATTAATTATCTACAAGCAATTATTTCATTTTGTAAAATAAAAATTAATGGAGAAATTAAATAATATGTTTTGAACTAATTATTTTACAAATATTAGACACATACACAGTAAGACAAAGATGTTTTCTCTAAAAGATATAATCATCCCTTTCATAGGTGCATAATGTAAATAACAGTAATAATTAATTATCGTTTGCAGATTTTAGAGTCATAGTTGCCATACACCTAGTAGACGGAACTTAAAATCTAAATTTATTTCAGCTGTTCATAAATCAAGTTCATTGGATTCATTTTTACAAATTGAAATTAAAGCAGAGACACAAAGAAAGTTGCCAAAGACAAACCATCAATCTGTGCTGGACAAAGAAACATAATTCAGAATAACAGAATCACCATTTTGACTTTTAGCCATTGGCTATCATTTGATAAAAATAACAGCAAATACTTTGCAGCTTTTATTTCCTCATTTGAGGCACAACCTATACTTTCAGTGAGGCAAAAAGCTAAGATGATGACTAAACCAAATCGACAGTGAAAAAAAAATCCAACTAATTATGTATTTATCTAGAAATATATATATAGCAATATATAAAGCTAAGTAACATTTTGTTATAAAAATGATAGAGGAAATAAAATCCAAAATTATTTTAGATAGCACGTCAGTTTTTTGTCTCAAGAAAAAAAATCTCAAAAGGAAAGAAACATATTTGGAGAGTTTGAGAATTTCATTACATTATCTTTTACTTCCTGTAGGTATATATTTATTTACAAACAACCTATCATGGTTGTTTGTAAAATAATGGGTAGAAGAATATATTTTTGTTCAAAGACATTGAAAAAAATGGCCATTCTGTCTTTTCCCATTTAAAATCTTTTGGTCCTAATTCTGTTGGGTCAGATTTTTCAGGTTATACCTGTCATCCTAAAAGTGATTCTCATGATAGTTGATGTTTCACATATTTCCAACGAATTGGCCATTTACACTCTTGTCAAGTATATGAGCAGTTGAACAGTTTAGGAAAAGCTTCTGGTGTACGCTGCAATTATAATTTCCCTTCTGTATTCACATACCTCTTAAGTTACCGCTGCCACTTCCCTTTTGATGTTTCAGGGGCTGCATTTTACAAAATCACCTAAACAGGAGTAATTTCATCTCTGGGAGACTCCAAGTCACTGTAAATGGTTAACTTTAACACATATATTTATATTTCAAATACAATATTAATATACACCAAACCAGCCCCCCTTTTCATGTAAAATTATTGATTCTTATGTTTCTTATATTTAAGTTTTATTTCCTTAATATAAACCTACATAGAATTTGCTACCTCATATGTCACATATAAAGCTTTGATAAACTCTGAGCTCCCCAAGAACAGTACCTAAAAATCCATGATTATGATAGATACATTTTAATATTAGAGGAACAAATTTCATTTAATCATGGTTGAAAGTTAAAATACAGTTATGGTCTAGCTAGTAATATAAAAGCATTTGAAGTTTCTAGGTTAAAACAATATGGAAATACAGAAGCTATTAATCTAGCCTAAAATCATCTGAATTCAAAAAAATGTTTTTAAGGAAATAAAGCTGATCTGATCAAATAAAACTAATTTTTCAGAAGTTACCACGTGAGTCACCAGTTGGCAACCAAGACTCGTAATGTTTGTAAGCACGCAATAGTGGCATTTTGTAAACTGTATGACCTACCCTGTCAATAAAAGTGTGTAATTTAAAATATACTAAAAAAGAAATTGTCACCTTTATGTTTTAGATGTTGTGTATTTAAAATTACTAATGAATGACAAATTCATAGTGACAATTTAAAATCCCCATCCCCTTATTCACATTAAGTCCTGCTCACATAGTTCTTGATTGCCATGTTAGAAATGGAGTTGTCATATTTTATTTTAATAATGTGGGGATATCATGAATTTGACTTAGGATATTCTTAAAATTAATTTGTTGGCAAAATAAAGAGATGTATCACCTTCTTCTTTTTTTTTTCTTTCAAAAAACAGGGAGGTTGGGGACAGTGGTAGAATGATTCAGTTGTGAGAATTAAAGGCAATGATAGAGATCATTTTCTAAATGTCTGACCTTGGGCACAGAGTTTCTAAATGAAGAGACTAGGCCAAAACCATAATGGGACAACAGATGACTCAAGTGCATGCTATACAAAAAAATACCTTCTCTGGGGAAAAAAATCTTAAAAGAAGATGAAATTAGTTGTTAAATTAAAAGTCAAGCATAGTGAAAGCCATATAAAATTAGTAATTTCCTAAAATGCTTACTTTTACAGAAAGACCCTCTTTACTTTTCTGTGTGTGTGTGTGTGTGTGTGTGTGTGTGTGTGTGTGTGTGTGCGTGTATATATATATATGTATATATATAAAATCTTGGAGAGGATATTTAAAATTTATAATCTGGATACTCAATAATTATCTTTTAACTTTCAAAAAATGATTTCCAGTGAAACACTACATTTTCATCTAAGAATTAGGAATCTTTCATTATAACTAGGTAACGCATATATCATTATACTGATTGAATGCGTTTAAATGACAGTCTGGTGAATGATTTTGAATATTCTCTAAAATGACTGATTTCTGGATCTCAACATTCTCATTTGGATGCACCCATATATATGCTCATGGTCACTAGCTTTAAAAATTTGGGGATGATTATAGATTTGAGGTATATCGTTTGAAGAAACATAATTACAACTTAACTAGTGGTAGTTCATAACTTCATATTTTAATATCTGATACCTAAATGCTAAACGAAAAGAAAACTGTGAAGAAACCCTATTATATGTAATGTATATCTTAGGAAACTTTAGCAAGGGCAGATTTCAGCTATACAAAGAAAAACATATACCATTAACTGTGTATTTTGAAGTGAAGATTTAAAGTAGATATTAAAACAGGATTTAAATGAATTTGATAGCTATAAGTCTTTCACTATTAGAATTTTCAGAGTGATACACCCTTTTGACTTTGGATGTTAATATAGCAAAAAATATTCTATGTTTATAAAGTTAAAAGCAGAATTTTTTGTGGATAATTTATGTAAATATATTATTACAGGCGAGATAAATTTATTGGTCAAGTTTTCATTTTTATATATCAATTTTTATATTTAGTATTAAAACTAGTCTGCATGCTGATAAACTTCTCATGTATGAAACATGCTAGTCAGAGTATTATAGTGTCCTAAAAGAAATTTGCTAATCAATTAACCTAGGGTTACTGACATGCTTCAGATTTTATTTCAATAGGCAGGTACTACATTGAAAATATGCAGAAATTTTGGTTTCAATATCCATTATTATGTATTGTTTTAATGAAGTATACAAGATTTTGAAAAGTGTGGTAGTTAAGAATGCTAGAAATGATCACTAGTGGTAAAATTAATTTGTGAGTAAAAGTCTAAAACATGTACATTCCAGAACACCAAAATCCACAGAATTTTGCTACTTGCATAAATATATATGAATATAAATATGATTCAATACTGAAGTATTATAATCAAGAAAGAATTGAACTTGTATGGTAATGTCTTGAAATAATTCTTTAAATATACAAATTGCAAATAAGCTTGTTTAATGTGGACCAGGTATAAATGAGTCTTCAAAATAAACCCACAATGTCACCTGTGCATATGTTAAATTAAAATTAAAATCAACAACAAAAATGAAAAACATCCTTCAAAACAATGGTTCATAACTTCCACTTTTAGAAACATGAATTTTAAAGTATATATATGCTTATTTTATAATATAATATACAATATTTCTTCATGATTACTAATAAAGATG
>NW_016820096.1:967531-977779 GCF_001698545.2 Rhinopithecus bieti | reverse complement strand
TCCAACTACTCAATTAACATATCTTGAACACTTACTATGTACCAACTACTATGTTGGGTGCTAGATGAGAAGATAGTCGCTGTTTTCTAGGAGACAGAAGTCTAATAGGAAGAAAACCTAAAATAAACCATTTTAATAGTAAGAGAACTGGTCACCTGGGGAAGTCAGGGGGGTACAGAAAACATAATGAGTAAGTTGATATATGAAAGGAAAATGATAATTTGCCAGGTAGGTAAAGAAACAAAGGGTTTTCTAGAAATGAGAAAACTCTACAATGACTCGAGGCCTGAGAGAATATGATGTATTTTCAGTGTCAAAGCCTGAGGGTCCTGCATGCCTTGAATATCTTTTTTTTGTTTGTTTAGAGACAGGGTCTTGCTCTGTCACTTAGGCTGGTGTGCAGTGCCACAACCATAGCCTTGAACTCCTGGGCTCAACTGATTGTCCCATCTCAGTCTCCTGAGTAGATGGGACTACAGGCATGCACCACCATGTCCAGCTAATTTTTAAGTTTTCTGTAGAGACAGGGTCTTGCTTAGTTGCCCAAGGTGTTCTTGAACTCCTGGTCTCAAGAAATTCTCCTGCCTTGGCCTTGGTAAGCGCTGGGATTACAGGCGTGAGTCACCACACTCAGCCCCTTCAGTTTCTCTTAAAACAGATAATGGGGGCTCACAAAAAATGTTAGTAGGTGAATAATGCGATTGGGCTTGAATTTTAGAAATTTACCTTTGTAGAAAAGATAGACTGGAGAAAGAGAGGGTACAAAAGGAAGCAAAGAGAAAAGATTATGAAGGCCTCTATGGGGCTACAGCTCTAAAGGCCTTAATTGTTCAGTTATATGACACAGCAGCAAGAACAAATCTTTCCACCTGTCATCCCAGGTCTGGCGCCTAGAAGATTCACTGAGGTAGGAAGTTTCACTAAATTAATAGACGTTAACAATGAAGGTAAGTTCCATTTGGAGCATAAAGAACTGAGTGAAGTACTGGTCAGACACACAGGTAGAATGACAGAAATGTCCAGGATCCATCTGGAAATCTGATTTTCAAACTAATAAAAATTAAATATAGGCTTGCAATTTAACATAATTTTTATTTTTCAGATACAGTCTCACTCTGTTGCCCAGGCTGGCACAATCTTGGCTTACTGCAACCTCTGTCTCCCGGGTTCAAGCGATTCTCCTGCCTCAGTCTCCAGAGTAGCCAGGATTATAGGGACACGTCACTATGCCTGGCTAATTTTTGTTTTTAGTAGAGAAGGGGTTTCACCATGTTGGTCAGGCTTGTCTCAAACTCCTGACTTCAGAAGATCCACCCACCTTGGCCTCCCAAAGTGCTGGGATTACAGGTGTGAGTCACCGTGCCTGGCCAATTTAACATAAATTATTGTACCTTTTTAACTGTTTTCTCAGAGCCCTTGTTCTGAGCAAATACCTTTGGAGCACTATGGGGTTAGAATTGGGAGGGAGGTCCAAATTATCAGGGCTCTGGACCTGTCACTCCCACTGTAACAGAGAGAGTTCTGCTTTCCACTATTTTATATGTTGGGGTCCTAGGAAGATGCTGTTTTTTTAAAAAAAAATTGTGTTCCTTTAAAAAGTCTGAAAACAATTTGCTATGTACTGAATTGTGTTACCCCTACCCTTAAAATTCTTCTGTTGAAGTCCCTACTCTCAATGTGATAGTATTTGGAAATGGGGCCTTTGTGAGGCATTCAAGCTTACATGAATTCATGAGGGTAGAGCCTTCATGACTATATTAATGCCCTTATAAGAACAGATACCAGAGAACAAACTTGCTGTCTCTCTGTCATGTGAGGACACAGATAGAAGGCCAGTAAGAGAGCCCTTGCCAGCAACCAAATTAGCCAGGACTTCTCAGACTCCAGAATTATGAGAAACAGACTTCTATTATTTAAGCCACTGAGTCTGTGGTATTTTGTTACAGCAGTTGAAGCAGACAAATAGACTATTACCATATAGCTTTAGAATCAAACATTTGATGTTAAATCCTGTTCAGCATTGTTATAAATTATCAGGAACAATATACTAGAAGTACCTACAAAAGAGCCTACCATACACACAGCTACTCAATAAGTGATAGCAAATGAGAACAAAAGGTCAAGGAACAACTTCACATAATAACTTTAGCAGAAGAAGAACTGGCCAAAAGGATTCAGAAGAAATCAGAAGAAGGGGAAAAAAAAAAAAAAAAAAAACAAAAAAAAAAAAAAAAGGAAGTAGTGTCATAAAGCAAATCAAAGATGGTTTGAAGAATAAGAGAATTGTTCGACAGAAGCGTAAAATAAGAAAAGGACCACAAGTTACCCATCAAATTTTGTAATTAGCAAGTCAATTGTGAATCAGCAAAATCAGATTCTAAGTAAAAGCCAAATTCCACTAGGTTTGGTGGATGAATCAGAAATAAGGAAGTAGAGAGAGCAAGCGTAAGACTTTTTCCAATGGCTTTTCATTGAATATGGAAGAAAGGGCAGTAGTCAGAGGAAGATTTAGGGTTAATGAAGCGACCACGTGGTTTTAAGATGGAAATTTGAATATGTTCGTGTAGTAAAGGAAACATTTCAACAGAGAGAAGATGATCTCAATCTGAAAGAGGGAGGGAGACCAATCTGATGGTCTAATATCCCTGAGTTGAATCAAAAGTAGGCCATGGAACACAGGTGGTGGGACTGGTCTCAAATGCAGGACAGGCCTTTCTGCCAATAAGAATGCACAGAAGGAGTCAGCAATGTGTACAAGTATGGATGAGTTTATAGTCAGAGTATGGCTTTGGAGAGAACGTATTCATACATACATTTTCTCTGTGTAGCATGTTGAAAAGTTAGCTGCTGAGTGTAAAAAGGGGAAAGTGGGAGTGGGAGATTTGGGAAACTGATGATGTGGGAAAGCCACTGTGGGATGTGAGAGAAGAAGTCACCTTATCTGTGTGCAAAATGATAGCTGAATGGCACCAATCTGTTGTTTATGGGATCTTCTCCAGCTTCTCTCGGCAGAACTAATTTAACAATTCATACCTTTTTTTAAATTTCTAATTATTCTTTGTATTCAAATGTTACATATGGTCACCATATAATGAAAACACTAAAAATACTAATGTGTTTAATATAATTAAAACACTAAAAATACTAATGAAAAAAATACTAATAAGGAAGAAAAGATGCGATTACAAAGGAATTTTAGAAAGGGCCCCCAATGGCCTAAGCCCTTCTCTCATGTTACAGAGAAAAATGACCAAAGATTTATTCAACTTTGAGACTGGGCCCATATTGTAAAACAATTCCTATAAGGAATCTATTTTGTATTCAAATTTATTCCAAAGAAAAACAAAGAAAATACATAGTTAGAATTCCTTTATATAAAGATGCTCTATTTTTTTTTTTCTGGCAAAAGGCTCTGGATAGAGATAAAATTACCTGACTCCCCTCTTACATAATAAAAGGATTATCATGACACATTATAGACTCAAAAGATGGATTTAGAAAAAAAACTGAAAGTGCTGTCAGTGTCTCAAAAAAGCATTTTGGGACACNCAAATTTATTCCAAAGAAAACAAAGAAAATACATAGTTAGAATTCCTTTATATAAAGATGCTCTATTTTTTTTTTTCTGGCAAAAGGCTCTGGATAGAGATAAAATTACCTGACTCCCCTCTTACATAATAAAAGGATTATCATGACACATTATAGACTCAAAAGATGGATTTAGAAAAAAAACTGAAAGTGCTGTCAGTGTCTCAAAAAAGCATTTTGGGACACAATAGGAAGCTATAGGTTTGGAAATATTCTTAACCCCTGAAGTATACCTTGAACAAGAAAGTATACTACTAAGCTTTGAGTGAAAAGCACTTGAGCTACATGATCATGGTAAGTGGTTCTTAGCAGCTTTGAAACTCTGATTCAGGTCTTCACATTAGCTGCTTAATTGCACTGACTGAATTTTTCATTAGCTGATGAAATATTTTATTAGCTTTGGGAAACTGCTATAGTCATATTTACAGTAAGAATTTTCTAAACATTTATTTCCTTGGAGCAAAGATTTAACACTTTTTAAGAGCTACGTTTGCATGAAAACTCCTTGAGTCCTCTCCTCATTATTTGTACATCTATGAATAGTTCAGACAATAAAATGAAATAAAAATTAAAACCAGAGATAATTTATCCTAGCAAATTAAAGTGAAACTAAAGTGCCTAGCTTACCAAAACCTTGACAATTTGAAGTTTTATAAGTTTATGAAATTTTGTAATTCTTAAGGAATCAGAAGAAAATAAGCTTTTATGCTAGTAGAAACCAATATCCTGCAAACTTAAAAAATGGTCACATGTTGGCTAAGTTAGTGAAACATTTTGAATGCTACCTAGACAAGAAACTACAGCTCTCACATTTAATATTTTAAAAATAATATGTCCGAATCAACATTTCTCATTTAGACCATATTGACATATCATACTATTACCTACTAAATATTTTTTCCATATATATTCCATTTTCTTGGACTAGATGTCAGATTCACAAGATAATTTTCAATTAAAGTCTGAAAATATAAATCCATTATAAATATTATAATACATTAATATGATCAATGCCTTAACTATCCCTATCTCTAAATGTCTTCTGTCAAGGAGTTACAAGTGAATATATATGAAATTCATATATTTAATAAGCTCTAATACATTCATACATCAGTGGGGGAGTCCTGCAAGAGATGGCAAAGTATGTTTATGGAATAATTCTGTATTTCTACATAAAATAACATTATATACAACAATCAAGACAATAAAGTGTCAATTATTAAAGTATAGCAATAAATATATAATAAGAATGTTATGACACTACCAGAGGACAATATAGACAGCATGTTTAGTGAAACATAAAAGGAATATAAGGATTTTTTTTTTCCATAAAGTATATCATACCTTTAATTTTTCTTTGTTTTTTTTTTTCTTTTGAGACAGAGTTTTGCTCTGTTGCCCACGTTGGAGTGCAATGGTGGGATCTCGGCTCACTGCAAGCTCTGTCTCCCGGGTTCAAGCAATTCTCCTGCCTCAGCCTCCAGAACAGCTGGGATTATAGGCACACACCATCCTGCCCAGCTAATTTTTGTATTTTTTCTAGAGGCGGAGTTTCACCATGTTGGCCAGGCTGGTCTCAAACTCCTGACCTCAGGTGATCTGCCCACCTTGGGCTCTCGATGTGCCGGGATTACACGTGTGACCCACCACGCCCAGTCTAATTTGTATATAAGGAGGTTTTTAACTAACAAAAGCAACAACATATTATAATTAAAAACTAATTTCATACAAATATGCCCAGAGCCCATCTTATTCCTATTGTGTTTTTTTCCTCCAAAATGGCAACACTTTCAGATGGCTGACAGTATCTTTGGGTCCTGTGCCTGGAACATGGAAATTCATATAAGTATAAGGAAAACAAGATTAAGAATGATCTCTAAGACACAGAAAACTCAGTACAGCTTTTTAATCAATTTGTGCTTTAATACACTAGGTACAAAAGTATATGAATGTAATTGGCAATGTTTAAACTGCTATTTGATTGCAAACGATTGAAAGAAGTTTGATGACATGGGTTTTCCCCTAGCTTGCTCCCTTTTCTTTCTTTGCTCAAGGGCAATCATTTCAGATTGCAGTAATCCAAAAACTACCTATGTTCTGCTGTGCCTATATTTTGTTGATAAAATATGTGGAATAGAGAAAAGATTCACAAAGTTCCCAGTTTAATTTATTTCTATATAATGGTTCTTGATGACTCATATTTCAGCAACAAAAGAAAATAAGTCACTGATGGGATGTCACATCAATATATTAGATAATTAGATTAGCTTTATGAAATACTTTCCTATTTATTTTCTTATTTGATCTTCATAAGAATCTAGTGAAGGAGGAAAAAGTAAAGGAGAGTATTTTCAAATTACAAAGAGCAAGCCAAGGCTCAGAAAAGTAAGTGATTTGCCGAAGATACTCTCACCTCTGCCTACCAGAAGAGGGTAACAGAAGTATATAGAAGTATGAATAAAACTGTTTGTAAAGGGATTACAGAATGGCAGTCAGGGAAACACAAATAGATTACTAAAGTAAATCAAGGGAAAGGAGAAATAGGGGAGTTACTAATCACTGGACATAAAGTTTCAGTTAAGCAAGATGATTAAGTTCTAGAGATCTGCTGTACATTGTTCTTACAGACAACAATACTGCATTGCACACTTCAAACGTTAAGAAGGCAGGAAGATCACATGTTAAAGTGTTCTTACCACAGCGCAAATTTTTTTTAAGTAAATGAGGGGGCAAGGTATCAGAAAATGGTGAAGAAGACTCTGAGCTCCCATCCTGCCACAGAAACATTAAAAAACAAGCAGAAACTGCCAGAGTTCTGGAAAATAGCTAAAGGTTTACAGCAACCAAAAAAGTACTGAATTAAGAAAAAGGCAACTTAAAAATGGTAGGGCCAGGTGCAGTGGTGCATGCCTGTAGTCCCATCTACTCAGGAGGCTGAGGTGGGAAAATCACTTGAGTCCAGTTTAAGTCCAGCCTGGGCAACACAGTGAGATCCTGTCTCTTAAAAACAAAACAAAACAGAAAAACAAAAAATAAAACAACAACAACAACAAAAAAAAGATGAGAAAGCTTTGTGGTATTCTTATTTGTCCTTGCTCCATACTCTCCCCAGCTTGGCAGTCCACGTTCCTAGTGTGGGGACCATGGTCCCTGGCTCCAGAGGGATCAGAGTAGATACCATTAGTAAATTACTCTGTTTGTTCTAAAGCCTGGGAGAAAAAGTTGGGAGGAAAATATACATTTTTCTCAAGTGCACATGGAATACTCTCAAAGACAGAGCAAATGTTAGAACACAAAACAAGTCTCAATAAATTTTTAAAGACTGGCAGCATACAAAGCATCTTTTCTGATCACAGTGGAATGAAGCTTGAAATCAGTAAAGAAGAAAACTAGAAAATTCATAAATATGTAGAAATTAAATAACACACTCTTAAACAAGCAATGGGTCAAAAAAGATATCGCAAGGGAAATTAGAAAATACTTGAGACGAATAAAAAAAAAGACAATATAACAAAACTTACAGGATGTTGTAAAGGTAGTTGTTAGAGGAAAAAACATAGCAGTTAATGCCCACATTAAAAAAGCAGAAAGGGCCCGGCACAGTGGCTTGCACCTGTAATCCCAGCACTTTGGGAAGCCAAGGCAAGAGGATTACGTAAGTCCAGAAGTTCACGACTAGCCTGGGCAACATAATGAGACGTTGTCTCTACAAAAGAACATTTTTAATTAGCCAGACGTGGTGGCCCACCTGTAGTCTCAGCTACCCAGGAGGCTGAGGTGGGAGGATCTCCTGAGGCTGGGAGGTTGAGGCTGCAATGATCTAATTGTAGCACTGCACTCCAGGTGGGGTCACAGAGTGAGACCAGTCTCAAGAAAAAAAGGAACAAGAAGAAGGGGGAAGAGGGAGGATGATGGAGAAGGATGGAGGAGGAAAAAGGAGAAAGGAGGAGGGACGAAGGAAGAAGGAGGGAGGAGGGAGGGAACAAGAGAAGAAGAAAGAAGAGGAGAAGGAGAAGAGGGAGGGGGAGGAAGGAAGGAAGAAGAAAAAGGAAGAAGGAGGAATAAGAGGAAGAAGGAAGAAGAAGGATGAGGAGGAAGAAGGAAGAAAGAAGAAGGAAGAAGAAGAACCACTACTACCTCTTCAATCAATAACCTAACGCTACATATTAAGGAATTAGGAAATCTAAACTAAGCTCACAGCTAGCAAAAGAAATAATAAAGTCTAAACATAAATGAAGTAGAGAACAGAATAGGGAGAATCAATGAAACCAAAAGTTGGTTCTTTGAAAAGATCAACAAAATTGACAAGCCTTATACACAACTACCGTGACCCTGTAATTCTACTTCTTCGTATATTTCCAAAAGAAATGAAAAGTATTGAAATAAGTACATGTACAAGCATATTTATAACAGCATTATTCACAATAGCCAAATCATATAAATACCCAAATGTCCATCAGTAAATGAATGGACAAACAAATTGTGGTATATCCATACAATGAAATATTATTTGGCCATAAAAAGGAATAAAGTGCTGATGAATGCTTCCACATAGATGAACCTTGAAAACATTATGCTACATGAAAGGAGCCAGTCACAAAAGAACACATATTGTGTGATTCTATTTATATAACATATCCAAAATAAATCCACAGTGACAGAAAGCAGAGTGGGGAAATAGGAAGATACTACTTAATGGGTAAAGGATTTTACTTTGGAATGACAGAAATGTTTTGGAATTAGACAGAGGTGGTAGTTGCACACCTTTGTGAATGTACTAAAAGCTATGAATGGTTAAGTGTATGTTAAATGAATTTAATCTCAATATATAATTTAAAAGAAAAAATGAATGAAAGTGTATTTTATCTCAAATAAGGAATTCAGGGTCCCCTCAAAACATACCAGACTTCAAGACTTGGCATTACACATTTGTTTAAAAAGATACCTTACAATAATGAAGTAAAACCTTGAGGCAATACTTAAGGGATTCATTAGCTCAGGGAAAAGTACTGAACAGCAGGACAGAAAGAGGAGAAGCAGAGGAGGAAAAAAACTTACTGCTATGACTGGTTAAGTCCCAGGTGAAAAGCCTGAGTTCCTAAAACCTCGTTGATGTGGCAGTAAAGGGCTGACCACACTGACTTGTGTCTCAGACTATGTAACACTAAGGTTTCAAACTGGAAAGAGATGGCACGCTTTACCTAAGATAACCTGAGGAAGGCTGACTTACAAGACTATTTACAGAAGTGAAGGTATAGAGAAATACAAGGGATAGTTCAGTAATCTAGGGTAACAGTAGCAGGATTACCACCTTATGGCAAAAGAAACAAGTGCAATTCTGAGAACTCAAAAAAAGCATTTAGAGAGGGTTGCCTTGAAAAGAACAGTGACTCTGAGGGACACAACCAGAATATGGTAACCTGGTGTGAAACCAAATACCCTTGTCTCATTTACCTCCCTCTCTGACTTTCTGCTGAGGTTGCCCCTTGCCCACCTCTAACCCAACCTGGAAATCAAAAGGCAAAGGAGTCTTTGATACAGCATATAAAACTGAACATTCCAGGGTATACAGCAGGATAAAGAACAGACAAGAGTGAATCTGGGGGTGCTAACAAAAGATATCTATCATGAAAAGTTCTGCCAAGTCCTACATCCCATTCCCACATCATCAATCAACAATCACAATTATTAACTCAGTTATAGGAGAACAAAGAGAATAAGTCTGTTTACCTTGGATTTGCAGAAGGGGCTTTTCGTAATCTACATGGAAATAGATTTCCCACACAATGCAATTAGTAATGTAAAATTTATTCTTAAGATTTCCAAGACAATTTATATCACAGTAAATTTTTCTTTTATCTACAAATCACTTCCATACAAAAGGACCAAAGAAACTTACGGTCTCTGATAAGGAAGGGCACCTGGCTGACCCTTTGTCATTTTCTTCAGGGTAAGAATCAGTTAACTGTCTATTTTCTTAACATTGCAAAACTGGAAACATTCTACCTCCTTCAGTAGTTAATATATTCGGATCTGCTCACATTCCTAGTCCAAATCACCAGATATACTAAATCATTAATTATAGAAATGCTAGGAACAACTGTAAAATAAGCATTTTAATACCCTTGCATAGTTTCTGGAACAACACTGCAGTTCCAGTTAGAAACCTATAAAGTGGGGGCAGAGCAAGATGGCCGAATAGGAACAGCTCCAGTCTCCAACTCCCAGCGCGAGCGACACAGAAGAACGGTGATTTCTGCATTTTCAACTGAGGTACTGGGGTCATCTCACTAGGGAGTGCCGGACAATCGGTGCTGGTCAGCTGCTGCAGCCCGACCAGCGAGAGCTGAAGCAGGGCGAGGCATCGCCTCACCTGGGAAGCGCAAGGGGAAGGGAATCCCTTTTCCTAGCCACGGGAACTGAGACACACAACACCTGGAAAATCCGGTAACTCCCACCCCAATACTGCGCTTTAAGCAAAAGGGCACACCAGGAGAATATATCCCACACCTGGCCGGGAAGGTCCCACGCCCACGGAGCCTCCCTCATTGCTAACACAGCAGTCTGCTGCAATCTACCTGCAAGGCAGCAGCGAGGCTGGGGGAGGGGTGCCCGCCATTGCTGAGGCTTAAGTAGGTAAACAATGCCACTGGGAAGCTC
>NW_016820096.1:923589-963321 GCF_001698545.2 Rhinopithecus bieti | reverse complement strand
ACCATGGAATACTATGCAGCCATAAAAAAGGATGAGTTTGCGTCCTTTGTAGGGACATGGATGCAGCTGGAAACCATCATTCTTAGCAAACTATCACAAGAACAGAAAACCAAACACCGCATGTTCTCACTCATAGGTGGGAACTGAACAATGAGATCACTTGGACTCGGGAAGGGGAACATCACACACTGGGGCCTATCATGGGGAGGGGGGAGGAGGGAGGGATTGCATTGGGGAGTTATACATGACATAAATAATGAATTGATGGGTGCTGACAAGTTAATGGGTGCAGCACACCAACATGGCACAAGTATACATATGTAACAAACCTGCACGTTATCACATGTACCCTAGAACTTAAAGTATAATAAAAAATAAAAGAAAGAAAGAAAGAAAGAAAGAAAGAAAGAAAGAAAGAAAGAAAGAAAGAAAGAAACCTATAAAGTGTTCATCCTATACACAAAACTTCTATGAATAACACTTTAGAATTCTATGATACTGCAGCTACTTTTAGTCCATGACTAAATCTTGCTTCGGTTATAATTAATCCTGGAAAATTCATTGTTTGAGAAGACAGGGTTCCATATGGAGTTACCCTTGTTTTAAAACATGCCAACAGTCTCCCTTCCTCTCCATATCTTGCATAAATTTGAAAACTTAAAATGCTACATTCAAAAGATGTCTATATTTTAAATTAGGCATGGGTGCCCTAGCAACCAGCAACATGGAGGGCAAAATGTAATGGATTTATTTGTTTTGGATAATTTTATGTCTCTGGTGGAAATGTTTAGAAATTAAAAAAAAATAAGTGAGAAACAAATCCTTCCACCTCTCCCCACTCCCTCACTGCCCACTGCCTGGACATATAATTGATTCTAATGAGATGATATGAAAAACAAAAACAAATAGTTTAAAGATTAGCCAGAAGATGACCCTAATTCTGCTGTTTACAAGCCATATGGCCTGGGGCAAATAACTTTGCTTCAATTTCCCCACCTGTAAAATGAATGCAGCAATAATTAAACTTGCCTTGCTTATCTCCTAGAATTGTAGTTAAGAATCATTGAAATGATGCTTTGACACTGTGAAGTGCTCTGAAATTTTATGAGTGTTCATATTAGCAAAGGCACATTTACTCAGCTAATTTACAATTACTGTTTCCAGTAACAATTTAGAAAGTGAGTCAGATCTATACAAGTTAAACCTGAAAGGTGAATAATTTATTCAGTATGCATCAGAGAAACCACAATTGTTGATTTACAAATATGCATGGTTCTCTGGGAGACAGAGGTTGCAGTGAGACGAGATCACACCACTGCACTCCAGCCTGGGCGACAAGAGCAAGACTCCACCTCAAACAAAAAACAAAACACACACACACACACACACACACACACACACACACACCACAGGGTTCTAATTCAATTAATATAAACTTGTAGAAAGTCAAATGACAAGATAACTAAGAGACTATCGGCCCATTAAAAATACATCTGTAAATAAAGTGAATTATGATTTAACTCTACTGACAAAAGCATTGTTATAGTGAGGTTAAACTTGAGTTTGCAGTCGTAATGCAAAATTTCAGTAGCTTTACAAGAGGCTTATTTCTTGCTTACTTTAACATATGTTAAAGAAGTAAGTTTTAAATTTAATTTCTAAAATAGATTGTAATGGCCATTTCTTACATTGCAAACTTGTATCTGCTTTTTTTTATTCATAAAATGGGCTGATTTTACAAATTTTGATTTAATATAAATACTACTACAAAAGAAGGGCCCTAAATCAGAGGCTCTTAAACATACAAAGTCAAAGAAAACCTTATTGTTTTAATAACTGTCAAAGATTGTGTTAGGCACTGATAGTGGAAAAACCAAATGTCAGTACTGCAAGATTACTATATGAATATCACTGTTTTAAATAAGACTAAGAGTCCAAGTTTACAAAAAAAAAATTTTTTTTAAGAGAAATAACAATAAGGGCGTCTTTCCTGTGACAGCAAATGGTGATAGGATTTTGGCACTGTAAGTATAGCTTACTATCCCCAAGTTAGGGTTTCGCTTCTGGGTACTGCTTGAGGGCAAGATGGAAGAAGTCCAGAATGACAAGTTTTCCTGTGCTAACACTATTGGAATAAGCAGCAGCAGCAACAAATGGTTAAATGAAGATAGATGTGCTTTTTGGCTGAACTCTTTAAGACAGACAACTTAATGGTAATCATTTATATCAGAAAAAAACTATTCCATCTATATTTCCCTAAAAGTATTTTCATCAGCTTAAATTTTTTTTAGTGGAGTGTGGAAAAGAAGATATGAACCAACAATCCCTAACTTTGAATACAGAAGCAGCTTTCATGTATTGACTTTTTTTTTTTTTTTTTTTTTTTTTAAAAAAAGGGGCTTCCCCTTGTTCCCCAGACAGGGGACAGTGGCCCGATCTTAGCCCCAGCCTTGAACTCCTGGGCTCAAGTAATCGTCCCTCCTCTGTCTCCTGCGTAGCTAGGACTATAGGCGCTTACCATCATACCTGGCTAAGTTTTGTGCTTCAAATTTTTGTAGAGATGGGGTCTTGCAATGTCGCTCAAGCAGCTGGTCTTGAATTCCTGTCCTCAAGCAATCCTCCTGCCTTGGTCTCCCAAAAGGCTGGAACTATACCGGTGTGAGCCAGTGTGCTCAGCTATCAGAAACTATTTCTTAACAATGTAAATCTTTAATTAAGGAGAAAAGTTTTGTTTCATCATTCTAGCTATAAGTGTGACTTTACATTTTAAACTATGTTATTGAAAGCATCCTAGTCAGTGGCATTGACCATACATTCATTAATACAATTTCCTGAATCACAGGGACTAAGAGATCGAGGGAAAAACGGACTGGCCGGAGAAATAGTTCCAGATGAAAATAAAAACTGTAATACAATTAAATGAACTTTTGATCTGTTAAATTCACTATTGTTTATTATTTAAATACCACATAATCACTAAATACCATAAAAACTAGAAATAACAAAACTTCTACATACTATGAGAATAAATGGAATATTATTAAATTACCAACACTTAACAAAGGCATTTCCTGAAAACTGTTAAAGAAATAATTCATATATTAACACTAGGTGGGAACGTCATACAGTTAACATTATCTAGAGTTTCAAATATTTCAACAGAAACCATGTATTACTAAAGTTCAAATATCGCTCTAATTTTTTTTTTGAATTGAGCTTCTCGGGCTATTCTAATTTTGACCCTACTGGTTCTGTAACGTTGAAGAAATTTGTGAGAAGGAATAAGGAAGAACTGAATTTTAAACCCGTCCTTTTAGATACCTCATCATAAGTCTATTTAGACACTGAATTCAAATAAATAACTAAGAAAGCTTTGAGACAGTCGGCCAGGCGCGGTGGATCACGGCTGTAATCCCAGCTACTTAGGGGAGGCCCAGGAGGGCGGATCACGACGTCAGGAGATTGAGACCATCCTGACTAACACGGTCAAACCCCGTCTCTACTAAAAATACAAAAAATTAGCCCAGCGTGGTGGCAGGCACCTGTAGTCCCAGCTACTTGGGAGGCTGAGGCAGGAGAATGGCGTGAACCTGGGAGGCGAAGCTTGCAATGAGCTGAGATCAGGCCACTGCACTCTAGCCTGGGCGACAGAGCGAGACTCCATCTCAAAAAAAAAAAGGAAGAAGAAGAAGAAAAAAGAAAGCTTGAGACCGCCAAATGCCTAGGCAGATAAAAAGGGGTCTCTGGAGAAACTCCGACCAGGCCCACAACTGTTTCCATCAGATGCTTTTGTGCAGATGAGGGAACCTAACCAGGGCCTTGTCTGAGCATGCCCACATGCCCACTGGGGGATCAGGGTGGAGCCACAGCAGCAAGGAGGATCCTGGCCTCTTCAGTTCCTGTGTGGTGGCCTGGGATTCAACTTGTGAGGCTGGAGGACTGTTAGCAGGCGTCCATCTCACTGTGCTGGTTTTTTGTTTCTTTTTTTCCCTTTTCACCCAATAAAATCCTATTCTACGCACCCTTCAATGTGTCTGCATGCCTAAATCTCCCTGGTCGTGTGACAAGAGCCCGGTTTTAGCTGAATTAAGGAGCAAAATTCTGCAACAGCTTGATGGTCAATTTCCTTATCTACAGGGACTTTCAAATCCAATACTGCATCTTCAACTATACATTTGAAAAGAGCAGCATCTGTGAAGGCCCAAATCTATATATATGGAATCTAGTGCTTTCTGAGTTCTCCTCCTACCCTGCATCATACTCTTATTCCTGGCATTTCTCCATCACTTGTCATTCTGTGAGCAGAAGCCATAATATAGTTTTAATTTTTTCACAATGTCCAAACACATTATGTGCCCATAACACACTCACAGTATTTGTTAAATGAATTTAAAATACTAAAAATAAGAGAAGATACTACCTCTTGAAGACAAGGAATAAAGCAACACATCTGGAAGTAGTTTCTAGTTCCTTCAACTAATGGAAAATGAATAAGCAACAGTAAGAATCAGAATGCAACTTTTTATCAATGTCACATCTAAGACATTCTTGCACTTTATATAAAGTATTTCAACATCAACTATAATGTTAAGAAAGAAAGAGAAGGAAGAAAGCAAGGGGGGAGGGAGGGAGGGAGGAAGAGAGTGGGGTTAGGTAGGTAGATGAGGGAGGGAGGAAGAAAGGAAAAAAAGAGAGGGGGAGAGAGGTGGGGAAGGTGACAATTGCCTGAAATATGGCCCCTATCTACATAACACAAATGGTCCTCTTCAAGAGTTTTTGGACTACATATAGTGAAACTAATTGACAGCATCAACAAAAATTTAAGGAAAAGGAAAACACATTTACCTAGATAATCTCTAAGGTTCATTCAAAATTCTTCATTTAAAGCATCTCTAAAATTAAAGAAGTTAGATTACTTGTGAAATGTTAAAAGGAAAATGAATAATAAACAAACACAAATACAAAGGTACTAAGGTACAGAAAATCTACTTCACTAGAATTCCTTAATTTAGGGAAAGCACTTCTATATTTGTTTATACTTTTTGTTTAGAAGGAAACCCTTGATAAACTAGGGAAAGTGAGGTATTCTGCCCCTCCCAAGAGCATTTAAATGTGGAAGACATTGCCTTGTACAGGCAAGGGAAGTCATTTCTTTATGTTCCAGAAAAAGAGGAAGGAAAAAGATATAAACAGAAGGGATGAAATGAGCAATGTGACATATGGTCTGTATTAGTCTATTTTCGTGCTGCTGATAAAGATATACCCAAGACAGAGCAATTTACAAAAGAAATTACAAAAAGACTGATAGTTCTACATGGCTGGGGAAGCTTCACAATCATGGTGGGAGGTGAAAGACATGTCTCACAAGGCGGCAGACAAGAGAAGAGAGCTTGTGCAGGAAAACTCCCTTTTTTAAAACTATCAGATCTCGTGAGACTTATTCACTCTCAGGAGAACAGCATGGAAAAGACCCACCCCCTTGATTCAATTACCTCCTACTGGGTCCCTCCCACAACACATGGAAATTCAAGATAAGATATGGGTGAGGACACAGCCAAACCATATCATGGTCATAGTTTACAGATGGGTGTAAAGGTGCAGACACCAGGATGAAATCACTTTTCAGACCCAGACAAAATAGGGCCAGGAAGGCATCAAGGAAAGGAGGCTCATGCTTACATGTCTGTTTCCAATGACGTCCTAAAATCCCTGTAAGAAATCTTTTTGCATTCTTCATGCATCTCCTGCCTTTGACAAGGTTTATCACTATGTATTCTTTAGGACGGTAGTAACTCAGATAAGCTGCTCTTGGAAGAACACTTGCCCAGTAACAGCATCTCTACCAATGAATTGACAACAACTTGGACTTTGAAATTCTGAAACCAATAAACTCTCTTTCTAAGCAGCTTATGTACATCTCCACTTTTTGGCTAATAAAAGCCTTCCTTTACTCTTCCCTCACTGAATGCACTTGTGGCTTGCCCTTTCATGCATTCCACTTTAAAATCCTTATTTCTTATTCCCAAGAAAACTAAACATATTTAGAGATAATTTTCTCTAGTGTCTTTTTGTAGGTTGACATGGGTAATATGAATATGATCCCTCCTTGTAACCCTTAAATCTTCCAGACAATGTGAGTAGATTTTCTGGGGAATCCATTTAAGTGAAAAAAATTCTATATACAAGGTAACAAAGGGTGGGACAGAATCTCTCAAATGAATACCATAGCACAGAACTAGAGCAGGGAGGTAAACAAGGAAAAGAAACGATTATGGGTAGGACTTCAGACTGTCAACAGCTATGGGATTGTCTAGATCCATGTTTTAGATGTGATTATGCTTTTTACCTAAATAACAAAGGAAGGACATCTCATTTTCTTAACAATTAAAATTGTTATTAAATAAATAAATGGGATAATTTGTCAATCATGTACTCCCTTATTTTCTTTACATCGTTCCTTAACATTCTTTTTAAGAATTTAACCTGTGACTTTCCCTTGGTGTTAAGAGCACAAATAAAATCATTGGGACAAAACATCTTACCTGCTACTTTGTTTGCTTCAAAACATTAGAAAAGCAAGTAGTCTTCCTTAAACTGAATTTTTATTTCAATAATTAGGAAATAAATGCTACACTGAACTAAATGCCAAAATTATAAGGAAGAATGTCAATACAACAATTTATCATTGTGTTGATACGCCTAATTGATCAAATTAGGGGAAGAAAAAAAGGAGGGAAAGGAAAGGTAGGAAATCTCAACAGACCCAAAAACAGTATAATACAATAGATTCTAAGGGACCGGACTTTCTATATTATACTTCAATATTCTACCAGTCAGTATTCTAGGATCTTCCATATATTACCTCATTTAGTACTCAAAACAACCCCATCAGATAGTTGCAGCTATTATCTCCATCTCATAAAGGAGGAAACAAAGACACAGAATGTTAGGTAGGTAACCTGCCTAGGGTTATAAATGAAGCAAAACAGCCAAGATCTGAACTCAGGCAACATAATTCCAAAAATTCTTCTCTCAACTCCTACACTGTACTGCATATTATGAATATTTACAAAGTGATTTATATATCTTCAAAGTTTTGTTTTTAAGATTAATGTTATATTTATCAAATCAAATTTTCTGAAAATATTTAAATTGTAACACAGATACACCAAATTATGGTGCAAAAACACTGATATGCAGCTATTCAGAAATAAGTATGATCTCTAACACATAGCTTTAAAAATGATAAATCCTAGAGCACAAGATAAGAAATATATAAACAACAATTGTATGGACATATATTATGTTTAACTGTTGGGAATTAATGTCAGTAGCGCAGAATAAAATGCTTAACTGGCATTCGATATGAGATATATAAAAATAGTTAAAAATAGTTTTCTAAAGTGGTAAACTAAAATCTATCTAACATTTAAAGAATAAAGAAAAGAAAAAAACAGAGCTGAAATACCTGCACACTCCACCTAAGATAATTCCTTGAACTATATTAATTATTATTTAACCATGTATTTAAAGGAGGTAAAAGACCTTCAAATTTTCTAAAATGGAAACCTCTTTTAAAAAATGGAATGAAATGCTATACTAAGTGGAATTACAGTTCTGGAATGCAAGTGTTTATTATTTTATGATGAAACAACAATGAACATCTATAGCATAATTTAAGGCTGCTGTAGTTTTACAAGGATAGAAGAAAAACTAAATATTATTATCTAAAGAAGTGATTTTATACTACAAATGAAACAAAAATTTAAGAAATATGAGCAAATAAAAAACTAGTGTGTCAGTGTGTCAGTCTTATTTCAGACTTAACTCACATAAGAAAAAAGATAACAGAACTCTAATATAACCTGTTTGAGATAAATCATTTCTGGAAAGTAATAAATTCCTGATGTCACTGGGTGGAAAAGCATTGTACAAAAAAGAAAGTGTCTGCATGCTTTTGGTAAGAAAAGCTAATTTTTTTCCATCTGTAACTAGAAACAGTATCATGCCAATTTGAAAGTATCTGTCTTTTATAAAGCTATAGAGCAGGAAACAAATTAAAAATGCAGTTGGATCCATAAAATGAAAAGGATTCTCTATCATTTTTCAATTCTACTAATGATCAGAAAAGTTACATTAACCTAATGGTAATTACTACTTAGAGGTTCACCTGCTTTAAGAAAAAAAAAAAAAAGAAAAGCTGTGATTTTAAACACTAAAAGCAAGCTTATATAGGTGAAAATACATTGAATGACTAAACAAGATTATTCCATACACAAATGTGATGGGGACTGGCACTAGTTACCTAATCAAAATGGTGAAGTGCTCCATGAATTAAGAAAACAGAAGCAGAAGAGTAGAGCACCAGTGGGGAATTGTCAATCTAATACAATAACATATTTTATACCACTGTTTTGTTAGTGACACATTTATTTCTTAGATTACCAACAAGCATAAATAGAATAATAACCACCCCCAACAAAGATAGTCTTTGAGAAAGCTTTTGCCCTCCTCAGACAGATCACCAGCTGCAAAATCAAGAACATGATGAAGAAAAAAGGAAAATTTTTTAAGTCTACCTTTCTATATAGGAAACTTTTGCTTTGTACAAGCAAAAATTAAAGACATATACTAGAAAACTTGATAATATAAAATTGATGAAAACTAACATCCTTATAATATGAAGTTTTGATCAGAAAAAAATTAGTAAGAGTAAGAAGTATGAATATTCTAGAAATGGCAAATATTTACATACAAATAATTCAATGGACAAATAACACACTTAATTCTCAAAATGACTGAATCAAAAAATTTAAAAGTAGGCTCAGTATTTAAGGGAATATATAATTAATTCACCATTGTTTTCTAAAAAAAAAAACAACTTTGAGGATGTTTTAAAAATCTTCTACCTTGACAATTAAGCAACTCTTTTCATAGCATCAAAGGTTATAGATAGATAGATAGACAGATAGATAGACAGACAGACAGACAGACAGACAGATAGATAGATAGATAGATACATAGATATGCATTAAAGTAAGTAGTACTATTCTCCCACACTGACTAAATCAAAAATATTAAGTGTAGTATAAATTAAATATACAATTCAGGTCTAAGATATATATATCTACAGACATATTTTGAAATAAGGAAAAAGTTGGAGAAATATCATGAATAAAAAACATTCGAAGTTACACACAGTGCTGCAATGGGCTTTGTTGTCACAGAATCTTTTACAGTCTACCTATTTTGGTCCAGCCCAGCTGCTGTGGCAAGTGGTAGTGGTGAATCAGAAGGAAGCGGCAGCTGCACATACTCTCTGGCAGCAGAATAAATGCAGCCCCTGTCCCCAGTGATTTCTCTCCCTGGCCTTTCCCTGACACAGGCAACAAAAGTGAGTAGTGAGAAAGCAAGCCTGAGCAGCTGCCTTAGTCATTCAGATGCCTGCTATAGCTCTCACACAAAGACTTGTGTCTAAGTGGCATATTCTATAGGCTGTGCAAAACTCTGAAGGTAGCCTGAACCCTATGAAAGTCATCATGGAGCCATCCAGACACTCAAGCCAAAAACCTTGGAATTTTCCTAGACTCATTCCTTACGCTGCAACCTGAAGTCACTGGCCAAGTCCTTTTAATTCTATCCCTTTAGTCTCAAATCCATTCTCTCAACTCCATCCTCACTGCTTACAACTCTCTTATTTTGGCACTTTATTTTACTTCAGCCTTCTCAAATACATCCTCCATACTGCTGCCTTCAAAGGTATTTTTTCTAAAATACAAATCTGAATATCTCAACTATTTAAACTTCTTCCATAGCTACCTATTACTAAGAGTGTATGGTCCAGAGTCTAGTTACTGAAACAGCAGTGGTTTTCAACCTTGATTTAAGACACACAGGAACAAAAAGGGGGAAAGGAGTACTACTCAAAATACTTAATATGATAAATAAGATTCTTCATGATTTGATCCTAACTAGTTTCTTGTTACTTTATGTTACAAACCCTGTGCTCCAGTCAGACTGAACTACTTACATTTCCCTCAAGGCACCCTGTTCTGTCAAATCTCTGAATCCTTCTGCTCTGACGGAATGGTCTGTTCATGCTACTAGAAGACTCTTATTTATCCTTTAAAATGAAGTCGAATGTCCATATCTCTATGAAATGTTCCTTGACTGTCTCTTATTATGTCTTGTTTACATGACAATCTCCCTTTTCCAGACTGTCAGCTTCTGAAAGAGGAATTATGGCTAATTGTTCTTCATAATTCTTGCACCCAGTATGATTACACTTAATATACTTCAGAATGAAGGAGAATCTTGGCACTTGGCAATATCATACTTCTTTCCATTATATCTCTTAAATTCTCTTCAGTTTAAAAAGTCATTTCAGAATCATGTGTGCCATCAAGGCACTGTGGGATGAGGTATGAGGGGATGGGGTAGAGTATAGTGAGATGGAGAAACAAAAATGAACAAGAGATGTTCCCAGACTTAGAAAAGCTTATCTAGAGAAGGAAACAGACTCAAATAATAATAATAATAATAATAATAATAATAATAATAATAATAAATAATAAAGACGGAAGAAGAATCTTTAGTAATAAAGATCTTGAAGGAGGATGTCCTCTTAAGCAAATACCCTGGAATTGACTGATGATAGTGTTTGTAACACAGCTAAAACTAAACACTGCCTCAATGACCTCTACTTTTTGACCTGGAAAAGTAATTAAGGAAGCTGGTTTTACTTTACCAAAGCATGTTATATTTTTCTGACCTCTGAATGCAAACAATTTGAGTTTAAAGACTGAAATAAAATTAAGACCTTTTGGCATTAGAAGGTTAGGTGTTTGTTTGTTTTAGGTTAAAAGAAGGTGGTTCCTGTCAGAATGTTTCATGGCTTGGGAATCAGAGACCCCTGTAGATGTAAAACAGTAATAATAAATACTTATTTCAAAATTTAATTATAAATTGACAGGAAGATATAAAATGTTTCCTCATAATTTTCTTATTTAGAACTAGAAATCGCTCAGAGTTAACAAACACCTCTGTCTAAAGCTCACTATTACTATTACAGATAGGTAAATATGTGTAATTCAGGAAAAGAAAAGGCAATATTCCACAGGTCAAGAAAAAGTTCAGGACTCGATAATCACATAGTTTTGCTTATACTAGTAATTACTGGGGATAATAGGCAAAAACACATGGCTTTAAATGGAGTTCAGTGAGGAAAGAATATTCTTTTCAACAACTGGTACTGGGACCACTGGATATCTGTGCAAAAATGATGAATGTGGACCTTTACCCCATACCATATACAAAAATTAATTTAACATGGATCTGAGGCCCAAATGTAAGAGGTAATGTTATAAAACTTTTACAGGAAAATATAAGAGGAAATCTTCATGGCCTTTGGTTAGGCAAAAGTGTCTTAGATACAACACCAAAAGCATGATCCATAAAAGAAAAAACTGGTAAGCTGAATTTCATCAAAATTCAATGTGTTATGCTTCAAGAGACATCACTTAAAAATAAAATAACAAACCACACTCTAGGAAAACATTATATATATAATTTTTTTTTTTTTGAGATGGAGTCAACTCACTGCAACCTCTGCCTCCCAGATTCAAGTGATTCTCCTGCCTCAGCCTCCTGAGTAGCTGGGACTACAGGTACGCACCACCACACCAGCTAATTTTTTGTATTTTTAGTAGAGACGAGCTTTCATCGTGTTAGCCAGGATGGTCTCGATCTCCTGACCTCATGATCCGCCTGCCTCGGCCTCCCAAAGTGCTGGGATTACAGGCATAAGCCACCATGCCCAGCCACAAATTATATTTAATAAAGTGCTGATATCCAGAATATATAAAGAATTGTAAGATACATATACGGCAAGTGCTTTGTAAAACGACATTCATTTTTTTAACTGACCGTTAATTTTTTTATTAAAAAACACCACATCATCAAAAAAGAACTTCTTGTAACTTAATAAGACAAATGACCCTATTTTAAAATGAGTAAAAGATCTGAACAGACATCACACCAAAGAAGATATATAGATGGGTAATAAACACATAAAAAGAAGCTCAATATCATTAACCATGAGGGAAACACAAATTAAATCCACAATGAGATACCAATTTTTACTCACAACAATGGTTATAATCAAAATGACAATAATAAACATTGCTGAGGATGTGGAAAAATGGAAACCCTCAGGCCAATAGGAATGTAAAATGTATAGCCACTTTGTAAAACAGTTTGGCAGTTTCTGAAAAGTTAAATACAAATTTGTCACATGATCCAGCATTCATTCCTAAGTATATATTCAAGATACATGAAAACATACATGCAAACAATGTGAATATTTATAGCAGCATTATTAGTAGTGTCCAAAAAGTGACAATAATCCAAAAGTCCATCAACTGACGAATAGATAAGCAAATAGATAACGTGTAGTATATCCATACACTGGAGTATTATTCAGCAATAAACAGAAATGAAACACGGCTATATACCACAATATGAACCTCAGAAACATGAAAGAAACCAGACACAAAAACCACATACTTATGATTCTATTTATATCACATGTCTAGAATAGGCAAGTCTATGGAGATAAAAAAGAGGTAAGTGGTTGCCCAAGTTTGGAGAGGGGAAAGGGGGTTAATTGTAAACTAACATGATGGATCTTTTGGGGTTGTGGAAGGTTCTAAAACTGGAGTGTAGTCAGGTTCGGTATAAAATAAAAATGCAGGCTTCTGTTTAAAAAGAGGGAAAACATTTTTTTCCTTTCTTCTAGGGTCTCTCTCTTGACCTGTCATGGTACTTCATTTGCTATTTAATGCCGTATCCCTCAGTCATGAGATACTCCTTGGGTAAATGCAGACCCTCAGAGGCACACAAGGCATATATCTTCCCTGTGTCCACAGCCTCACTGTGGGTAGAGGCAACAACAATGAGTAGAAACAGAAAGAAGGTGGTCGAGAACATGTTTCAAGGAGGGTAGAACACATGGTTCAAAGCCCCTAGACCATGTTTGATTGTCCCATCAGACTTTACTTACAAAATAATAAATTTAAACATAAAATTATTAAGAATTCAAGATGACAACCACAGAGTATTAAACTCCAAGTACAGGGCCCCCTTGTGAATTCAGGGCTCCTTTCTGGGCATGGGACCCTGTGAAACTGTACTGGTGACACATACATGAAGTTGGCCCTGATTGTAGTGATGGTTGTACAACTTGGTAAATTTACCAAAAATCACTGAACCATATATTTAAAATGGGTTACCTCTGTGGTATGTAAATTCTACTTCAATAAATTTAAAGATAGCTTTAAGTCTTCGGTAGTAGCACACTAAACTTAATGAAACTGGGTAGATCATCATAGACTCTGCAAGTCTGCCCCTTGTGTCTAAACCTCAATCAGTATCCCAGACTGAGTGCCTTTTACAGGGTCAAATAAGCAATAGGTCCCAAAGGATGACCTCTGATAAAGGAGATGTATCTCAAAAAGGCCCACATCAAGTCAGAAGATATAGTTCTCCTTTTGAACATGTAAATTAACTTTGAAATAATAAGAACCATACATATTGGTCTTTGCCCACAGTCCCTGGCACAGGGCTAATAAACTTATAGATAGGGGTGCAGGGAGAATCTTTTGTTCTAATATTTGGTCTTTGACTCCATTTCTTGGCACAGAGCTCCTAAATCCCTTGGAATTTCCTGGGTAATAGGAGCATCTTTTGTTTGAAGGAAGCAAATCTTGGGGGTTCCTGAATGGCCTCAGGATGGATGGGGTTGGTTCACCAGGGGAACCAACTATGTAGTTAGGAGGCTGTAACTTCTAGCCTCACCCTCTGATGCCTGGGGAAGGGAGGAGGCTGAAGGTTGAGTTAATCACCAATGGCCAATGATACAACCAACTGAGGCTACATAATTAAGCCTTCATACAAATCCAAAATGATGATTTGTATGAAGAGTTTGGATGAGCTTCTGCATAGCTGAACTTGTGGAGGTCCCTGGAGGGTGCATGGCATGTCAGAGAGGGCATGGAAGCTCTGTGCTCCTCAACTATGCATCTCTTCCATCTGGCTGTTCATGTATAGCCTCGTAATATCCCTTATAATAGATGGATAAACATAAGCAAAGTGTTTCCCTGAGTTCTGTGAGCTGCCCTAGCAAATTAATCAAAACTGACGAAGGATTTGTGGGAATCCCCAATTTATATCTGGTTTGGTCAGAAGTATGGGTAACAACCTACTACTTGTGACTGGCATCTGAAGTGGAGGGCAGTCTTATGAGACTGAGCCCTTAACCTGTGGTATCTATCTTCAGGTAGACAGTGTTAGAACGGAACTGAATTAGAGGACACCCAGTTGGTGTCTACTGGAGAACTACTTTGGGTGGTGTGTAGGGGAAAAAATGTGGTGTCAGAAGTATCGGCTATGTGGTGTGTGAGAGTAGGAAATGCACTCTGGTTTTTTCATATCTCTTTTAACTCTTTGTGGGTAGAATAAGGGTGATTTCTGAGGTAATGAGTTTACCTCATAACTGGAGAAGACCTTTTAACTATTAGGGATTTCTAACTAGAGAATAGGGCCAAATGAACAGTACTGTGATGAAGGTCCACAATCATGACTGAATTTCCATCAAAAGATCTCCTTTTACACTGAGCAATTCTATGTGCTAAAGTGCTTCTGACTGAGCCTACACTATGATCCAGAGTTCTATAACATTACTCAGCCATTTCTGTGATAACATAATTGTTCTTGAAAGATCTTATATTCTGCCAAATGTGAACTTAAAAATTAGAAGTGAAATAGGGGACAGTCCACACAAAATCTACAATATGAATGTCAAAAACATGAAAGAAGCCAGACATGAAAGATGACATAACCAGGGACCCAACAAAAACATTAATTATTCCTCCCAAAAGTATTAACACAGTTGATTTTTTAAAGCTTGGTTAAGTTCCAAATAAATAGATGATATAGTAAATGTAGGTTTTATAAGAAACGGAAGAAAAAAGTGAATGTAACTTGATGGAAGTAATTGTAAGGAAGGGATAAGGTTGCTAAGTTATGAAAATGAGCAAAATGCACAAAACTTGGAAAGAATTCCACAAGTAGCACTTCCAAGACAGAATGCAAGGCAAAACTAAGCCAAAAGGAAGAACATGGTATAACTAGACATCCTGTACAGCACTCTCTTTACTCCTCTCTGGCTTGATGCATCTCATTGTGTTTTTGTTTCCATATACAGTCATCCCTTAGTATCTGTGGGGGATTCCTTCCAGAAACCCACCCCCAGGATACCAAAATCCGCAGATGCTCAAGTCCCTCATATAAAATGGCACTGTATTTCCACATAACCTGTACGTATCTTCTCATATACTTTATTTATTTATTTTTCATCCCCCTGGACACCAGGGAGCGTATACTTGGTTACTTATAATACCTAATACGATGTATTATAAATGCTATGTAAATAGGTATTGTCATGTATTGTTTAGGGAATAAGGACAAGAAAAAAGTCTGTACACATTCAATATAGGCGCAACTATCCTTTTTCTCCTCCAAGTATTTTCAATTTGCCATTAGTTGAATCTATGGACGCCGACCCCATGAATAGAGAGCCAACTGTATCCAAGTTCAGCTGCCATTACTAATTAACAACGTAACACATTTACTTACTAGGAAAAATCATGTGCAAACAAAATAACTTCTACAATGTGGAATCTACATTATACAGATATCATTCCACTCTTTACCATTCACGTGTGAGCTAATTCATGTTATAAATACACGTTCTAGAAATGGGCAATGTAATAGGACAGACTGAATTTGATCTAGTACCTACTTTTAATATGTGACCAAGTTGTCAGCTTTTGCCCTCACTCACCCATTCCCTGTCTTGCTTTACCCAACATCCCCAATGTTGGACACCTTTCAGTGATCTCTCATCTGTGGATCTCTCTTTCAGACTAGTTTTCTCTGTATGGGTTTAGTATTTATTTTGAGAGTCAGGGAGGGTGATGTTATTTGTGTAGCTAGTTTTACAGTACAGAACAAAGATTTCACATATATATTATTGTTTCCTCATTTTAAAAGTAGATGAATAAATATTTCATTTCTCTTTTCAAATTAAAACAATGTCTCAATTTACTTTTTTTTATTATAGTTCTAAATAGGAAAAAAAAGGCTTCCTCATCTTAATCTATACCATAGTTTTGCTATTTTCAAGGCATGGAGTACAATTGAAAAAAAAAAAAAAGGCACTGAATTTTGAAAAGCTCTTTAATACTAGCACAAACTTAGTAATATAAATTCTGGGATGAATTATAAACTTTACATGTATGTGACATACCAATAAAGTGTATTGCAAATATCCCCCAAAGCAAACAAACAAACAAAAAACAGGCTATTATTACTCTCTACCAGTTTTATTACAGTTACAAAGACTGCCATAAACGTTTTTGACTTAGAAACATCTACTGGTCACAGAAGTTTTCATCACTAAAAAAATTACACTATTTGAAACAGAGGTAAAACACTTGTTTCCTGAAACAAACTTTTGTTTTAATTTTTAAATTTCTTCTGCCTCTTTTAAAGTGGCAGTCAGAATATTCATTAATGTTCAAGTGCCAGATGTTAAGTCATTTACAGCTCAAATGGGCCTTATAAATTTATCTATCATTTTTATCTTGTTTTGTTCTGTTTTGAGACAGTCTTGCTCTGTCACCCAGGTTGGAGTGCAGTCCTGGGTTCTTAGCCTCCAGAGTAGCTGGGATTACAGATGCACACCACCACACCCAGCTAATTTTTGTATTTTTTGTGGAAACGAGGTTTCACCATGTTGCCCAGCTGGTCTCAAACTCCTGGCCTCAAGTGATCTGCCTGCCTCGGCCTCTCAAAGTACTGAGATTACAGGCGTGAGCCACCATGCCATGCCATTGTCTATCATTTAATCCAGGAATTTTTGCTAATGAAATAATTAGAAGATCACATAAAAATTCAGCAAGATTCTATTTATAAAGACAACAAATGAAAACTAACTGAAATGTCTAATTGAAGACAGGTTAAATAAGTTATGTTATGAAATACTTTAATGATGCAATGGATAAACATGTATCATTTAAAGTATTAATGTAAAGTATAAAATGTAAAGATAGTCAAGATATAGTAGGTTAAGACAGGTAGCAAAACAATAATGTAACAGAAGCATTTTTGTTAAATACGTATAATAAAAATACGTAAGATAACAAAAAAGGTCTAGAAGACTATTAACCAAGATTAAACTAGTGGTTCTCAAAGTATGGTCCTTAACCATCAGCATCAGCAATACTCAGGAACTTGTTAGAAATGAAATTCTGGGGTCTCACTCTAGCCCTGCTGAATCACAAACTCTTAAGGTGGGGCCCAGCAATCTTTGTTTTAGTAAACCCTCTAAGTGATTCTGATATATGGTTTGAGACTGCTACTCTAGGTCCTCTACTGGGAATCAGGATCGCTTTGAGACAGGAATAAAAACCATAAACTTTATTCCAGTAAAGCGTACATTTGAACAAATGCTCAATTTTATTCACAAATATGGGAAAGAAAGTATCTGTGGTAGTAAAGTACTGTTCCCAAGTAGAATGTATCTACTAAGCCCTAGGACTCTTCACCTACAATAAAATAATAGATATTTACTGCATATAAGTTGCCAAAATTAAATCACAAAAAAATGAAAGCAAACTGTGAATCAAACCTTCAAGTCTGGCATACCAATATTTCTTCCAGTTTGTCTTTATAATCTTTCTCAGATTCCAAAACTGACACAAAATCTCCTGGGTTTAACTTTCCAAATTTCTGAACTACTGAGTTTATACGTTGAACTTGTGGCCTTTGCAATGGAGAAATCTTACTTGACCACTATTCCATTTGACTAACAATCTGTACTTCCTAGCCTTAAGAAAAAAACTTGAGAGAAAGTTTTCCGTTTTCTTTTGTCCCCTCTCCCTTCCCTAGAGAAAGTTTTAAGAAATTTATTATTTCAGAAACATCCTAAATCCTGTAGAGATCCCTGATTTCCTTATAGCTTATAGTAAGAAGCAAGATCAAACTACAGAGACCTCAAGTTAAAGCTTCAAAGAAAACTAAAGGCCAAAAAATAAGAGATCTAACTAGAACGTTAGTAATCATCTCCTAATTTTATTGTTCCAAATCAATTTTAGGTCTCTATGGTAACATATGCATCTCCTACGATAATAAATTGTAACCAAATAAAAATGTTAATGTTATTCTAAGTAAAGTATCCCAACTCTTTTTTAAAAACACTATATGCACACCTGCTATTCTCCTATCCATCCAAGCAGGAAACCATTTCTCCTTTACATCATAAGAAATAGAAAACTACTTATTAAAACATTAATCACAGTCCATTATATTCTGACTCACTGCCAAAAGTTCCCATTACATCACTGAAAATATCTATTAACCAAAACCTGCTTCTGACAAGTTACAGGAGTGTTTAGAATTTAGTAATGTAAAAGTCAGTTTAAAAAGAACAGTTACACAATTGATTTTGCAGTGGCAGCAAAAATAATTACTTTTTTTCCAACATTTATTACCAAAAGGCTGATTTAACTGGTGTTTGTACTGTAAAATTATTCAAAAATTATTTCAAACTTCACCTAGTATTATTAAATAAATTTACTATGAAAGTATTAAACCAGTGACTGAAAAGTGAAATTAAAGAATTTTAAAATGTGCTGAATACAACACTGTATGTAAAACTATATTGAGTTGTGTAAATATGGGTTTTGTTTAGAGCCATGTCTCACAGGAAATTGTAGTAAATGAAAACCATCCCCATTTTCCATTCCTACTCTTTAGGATTTATGTTTTTACATTTAAAACCAGTTATAAAGAGAAACGAAAAACCATGGCGACATTACCTTCAAGTCAGAATAATGACTACTTTGGGCATTCTGATCATGTTAAAATAATTTAATATTATTAGAAGCAAAATTTAAATACATTTTTATTTCGTACCAACAGAACCAACTATTTAGTTTTCATCTGTTGAGCTGTTTGTTTGGGGAGTAGTAACAGTGGCTTCCTAACTCAAGACAGTGCCACTCCAAAGCAGGAGGAAGAAAGGTGACATTTAATAAAGTGCCAAGAAAAAAAGTATAGAGGTGATGGGTGTATATTTCCTAAGAACGGAGACCACTTATGGCTTATGATTTTCTATATTATAAAAATCAGTAACTCAATAGTAGAAACATGGTAATTTTTCTTCTGTTTCCTTATATTTTCAAAATTTCTCTATAATGAACATATATTACTTTTATAATGGGGAATACCCAATGAATTTATTTAACAGATACATGTGACTCCAAGACAACTGGGAGTGACTTCAAGAGAAAATGCTAACATGTCTTAATACATTATATTGTATGAATTTTCCTTCAAATTTAAATTATCATAATCTCTATTTCTAAAAATAGGAGTGAATGACAATCTCTATTAGCTTATATAAAATCTAACGTTTCTTAGGTTTATGTTTTCCTTATTGTAATATGTTTCCTATGTTTAATTTAGCTGGAAAATTCATGGTAGAAGGACTTAGAGAAATTAAAAGCATGAATTATATCTCAGTTAATAAGGAGACAGAAAAAGAAGAGAGACTTAGGTTACAATCATAGAACATGATAACGATAAATTACCAGGGTACTTTAACCAAAGAGCCAACATGTTTTACATTTGAAAGGTTAAAACAGTCACCAAGCTATATATGTCTAATAATTTCCTAACAATTCAATTTCCTGATTGTTTTTCCTTTTAAAAAAAAATTTAATTTCTCTAAATAGAAATACAATTTCTACAAACCTAATGAAAATAAAGTCATCTCTACTTGAAAGTAGTTCTTAAGAGAATATGAGGCTGGGCACAGTGGCTCACACCTGTAATCCCAGCACTTTGGGAAGCCGAGGCAGGTGGATCACTTGGGGTCAGGAGTTCAAGACCAACCTGGTCAACAAGGTGAAACCCCATCTCTACTAAAAATACAAAAATCTTAGCCAGGCATAGTGGTGGGCTTGTAATGATTACAGGTGGGCACCTGTAATCCCAGCTACTCAGGAGGATGAGGCAAGAGAATCGCTTGAAGCCAGGAGGCAGAGGTTGCAGTGAGCCAAAATTGTGCCACTGCACTCCAGCCTGGGTGACAGAGAAAGAATCTATCTCTAAATACATACATACATACATACATACATACATACATACATACATAAATAAATAAATAAATAAATAAAGATTTTTCTGTCTTCAATCCATAATGGAAAGGAAAAAAAGACAAAGACATTTCATTATTATCAGGTGAATATAAGGTGGATCATAAGAGTGTAAAGATGCAGAAAGTAGCCCTCTAGATGTTAATTGTGATGATAAAAATAATTATGTAAGTAAAATCTCAGATAATATCCTAGATTAATCTTCTCAAACGGTCTCTCTCTTTTTTTTTTTTTTTAATCTCCCCAAACTCTATTGGTGGGCTTGGGCTCTGCTGGTCCCACAGTGCTGTGGATCACCTGCCATGGATTCCAGTCCCAATGGCCCCGCCAGCCTCTGGCCCCACTGCCATTTATAGGACTAATTCTGCAAGACATGCGGTCTGTGGCCCACCCACGCCTTGTCACTGCAGGTGAAGCAGTTGCCCCATGACCAGTGCTCACAATACTAGGATACTTTTGTCATCTGCAGTAAGACCTATGGCAATGTGATGGTGCTGAATGGCATCATCCAGTATACAGAGAGGAACAAGTTCTCCTACCAGGAGATTATAGTCAACCTGCCCCTCTGCAGCCACCCCAACCCACAAAAGGTGGTGATTATTGAGGACAGGGACAGGAGCATTCTGTGCAAGGTGATGTAGCACCCCTCTGTGAAGTCTATGGTCCAGTGTGAGACTGATGAGGATGTCATCCAAGTCTCTCAGAAGTTCCTGCCGGCAAAGCTGTTGGCTACTTTTGCTCAAAGCTGACCTTACATATGGGTGACGGGTTTGAATTCATGAAACAGAATTAAGATGCCTTCAGTGTTATCAATGACTCCTCAGATCCCACTGCCTTGCTAAAAGCCTCTTCAAGGAATCCTACTACCAGCTCATGGAGACAGTCCTCAGGAGGGCAGCCCTCAAGAAGCATGGCATTCTCTGCTGTCCAGGCGACTGCCAGTGGCTGGACCTTGACCTCAATTGATGCAAAGATGCACCAATTCTGCATGTCACTCTTTCCCATGGTGGGCTGCACCTACTGCACCATCTCCACCTACCGCAGAGGGCAGATTAGCTTCATGATGTGCAGCAAAACTCAAGCACCAAGTTCTAGCAGTCTGTACAACAGCTGACACAGAAGCTGGTGGAACACACATAACTGAAATGCTATAAATCAGATGTGCACCAGGCAGCCTTTGTGCTGCCCAAATTTGCCCCCAAGACCCCGAAAGATCTGAGCTGAGCCCAGGTGCTGCTGCAGATGCCAACCAGGACGTTGGACCAGGGAGCCTCCAGGGTTCCTGGTCCTCTCCATCTCTGAGCCAGACCTCTTGCCCACTCTGGCACACCAACCAACTGTCCAAGTCCCAGAATGCTGCCTGGCTGACATGCTGAGCAGACTGTCTGTGTATCTGTCTCTCTCGATGTGTAGCATTCAGCCTCCAACCCCATATCAGCTGTGTACAGCACCATCTCTCTGCCTTCTCTTGCCCCTTCACTCAACAAACGTGTAACTAAATAACAAAACAAAAAACTTCCCAAACTCAAAAATCAATGAGTTACCAATATATTATGCACAATTCAATGATTTTTAGTAAATTTACAGCATTGAGCAACTATCACCACAACCCAATTTCAGAACATTTTCATTGCTTCAAAGCAGATCCCTCATGCCCATTTGCAGTCATTCAAGTATGTATTTTTAAGGGCAAAAAATAATAATAATATATTCTCATCCAGAGAGTCATTAAACAGCATAGATTTCATTCCACAATAATTTGGGACAAGAACCTTGACCATCCATTTTGCTAAAAGTATGTGTGTTAACATCCTTTCATCGATGTTTGTGCACCATAATTTACTTGATATATTTTTTAAGTGTATAAATGATATTATCAAGTATCCACATAAAGGTATTTGGAAGGGAGAAAATCATGTAAAAATGAACAATTAATTGGATTGATCCTTCTAACTGGTGTTCACAAATCTAAAAGTGAGAATCTTTTGCAATTATGGAATAAAAAAGATGGCGGTCCTCTTTTCAACCAAATTACAAGCCATCAAGGTTTTCAAAGGTTTTAAATTTTGATCAAGCAAGCACAAAAAGAGTAAGAGATAATGATAAGCTTAAACCTGTTGATGTATTTGAAAGCCTGAATCCGAACTGAATTTTGATGATACAAATGCAAGTGGAACCAGAAAAAGTAACAAGCTCAGCCAGACGCGGTGGCTCACGCCTGTAATCCCAGCACTTTGGGAGGCCAAAGCGGGTGGATTACTTGAGGTCAGGAGCTCAAGACCAGACTGGCCAACGTGGTGAAACTCTGTCTGTCTCTACTAAAAATACAAAAAGTTAGCTGGATATGGTGGCACACACTTGTAATCTCAGCTACTTGGAAGGCTGAGGCAGGAGAAGTACTTGAACCCGGGAGGCGGAGGTTGCGGTGAGCTGAGACCACGCCACTCCACTCCAGCCTTGGCAAAAAAGCAAGACTCCGTCTAACAACAACAACAAAAAAGCTCAAATCTATTAGAGATGTATTTGAAATATGGATTCAATATATACAAGTTGCATATGTCCCATGTTCATGTGTGACCACTGATCAGTGGTTAGTTGCATTCGAAGGGCACCGTCAATTTTGAGTACAGACACCTTCTAAACCAAGAATATATGGAATACAAATTTGATTGTGCTATATTTAAATCTCTGTTAAATGTTCTAATATAATTGTTTTCTACACTTTGTTTATTCATAAAAACAGTGTAAAATTGTTTACATTTACATGTTCACTGGACCTAGATAATAAATAGGAATGACTATTTTCCTGGTAAAATGAGGGTTAGAAACTGAAAATTCCATTAAGCATTATAAATACTGTACCTCCCCTAAGAAAGAAGTCAGAGGACCTCTCCATTTGCCTGAGGCTATGGCAACCTCTGCTCATACATAATTTCCCTTAGACCTTAAAAGTGTGTTCCCTAAACTTTAGAAACAATTTGAGTGGTGACTTCTACTATGTGTTTAAAGCAGTATTTCTCAAACTTTTCTTACCATAATTAACAGTATACTTTACATGAAAACCCACTACAAGTGTGTATACACATACATGTAACTAAAACACAAGTTTTACAAGTCAATGCTTACAGGTTTTTTTGTTTCTATTTTTTATTTTGTTTTGTTTTGTTTCTCTTAATTTTAGGAGACAGAGTGTTACTCAGGCCGGGCGCGGTGGCTCACGCCTGTAATCCCAACACTTTGGGAGGCCGAGGCGGGCGGATCACAAGGTCAGGAGATCGAGACCATCTTGGCTAACACGGTGAAACCCCGTTTCTGCTAAAAATACAAAAAATTAGCCGGGCGCTTGGCAGGCGCCTGTAGTCCCAGCTACTCGGGAGGCTGAGACAGGAGAATGGCGTGAACCCGGGAGGCGGAGCTTGCAGTGAGCTGAGATCGCGCCACTGCACTCCAGCCTGGGTGATGAGCAAGACTCCATCTCAAAAAAAAACAAAACAAAACAAAAGTACCAATTCCACAAAATCTGATGCTAAACCCATCACAGATTAGCAAAGCAGCTACACTTCATGCCTCCAAACACAAGGACAGGAGAGACTAAGCTATTAATAAAAGTACCAGGAAGTAACATCTACATCAGGTAAGGAGGCTGAAACAAAGCAGGAGGCAACAAACAGTGAGATTCTATTTTGTTTTCATATTCCCTAGCCCTAGATAGGGTAGATTTTAGGGTTTGATGAGGTGAACAAGGTGCTATTAAAGCCAAAGGAAAATGTGAAGAGACACAAAAAACATGGCAATCATTATGGGAAATCTAAGATACACAATCATTTTAAATATGTGGCTCAGCTGAAAATAAGATGTTCATATTCACCATGAATATAGGGACTAGTGACTCAATTTTCAAAATGTAACATAATGGCATTAAGAGATAATAGGGCAAGTGAAATAAGGGTAGAGAAGAGGTTTTAGAAGGCTAAATCTTCATTTCTCACACTAGGAAGTCAAGAGACAGCTATAAAATGGGAAACCAAGGAACTTCAGTATAAGTATGTTATTCAGAAATACAGAGGTAAATAGTAGAACAAAAGCTAAGATTTAGAAGCTGGGCAGAGTAAAAAAAAAAAGTCACACTGAGACAAGCAGAATCGAGGAACAGCAATCTGCATTAAAATTACCTGAAATAGCACCGTGCTCTTGGTCAAATAAAAAACAAACCTACATAGAATCGATCAGCATCTTCTCTCACCTTGAAATATTTCAGAATAATGAGCCAACCCTGGTTGCTCATCTAATCCTCATTTTGCCATCTTATTGGTAATTTTCCTTCCAAAACATTATTCCCTTCAAAATCCTTCATAAACTGAAATTTGATTTGCTACCCATGTTCACTCTGCCTTCCCAAAGTATAGCCATTTGTTTTCCAATTTCAATAATCACACTTCTTTTAACCTTCTATATAGGACCTGTCTTGACCACTAAAGTTTGTGGATCTCTTTTTTTACATCTCCCTAAGTCTCTATAGCTTTCTTAAAATAACATAACCAAATACGATGTAGAATTTTTTATGACTAAATTAAGATGATTTGGTCAACACAGAAGCCACCTACAACACAGAAGCCCATCCTCAGAGTGGACTCTATTAGGCATAATAGAGCATACTTAGCATATTAGACACCTAGAACAGATCACTTTTTTACCATATCTGTGCCTCTACACAACTAAATTATTTTCTGTAATAATCATGAAATTAAAATAACAATCCAGAGAAAGCATACAGTGAGGCTTTTCTTTTATAGCACTTTGTACACATAATTATTCCAATAAAATTTTAAATGTAAAATAGTTTATATCATGAAAGAAATAAACAAAATATCATTATATTATTTTTTAAAGATGGCCCAATTTATAAGCACAAAATGGACTATCACATTATAATTTGTTTTGAGCTTTGATTTCGGCAGATTTGTCAATGAGTGTGTTAAAATTGGTTGTTTTTATATATTTATGTTCAACAGATGGTATAGTTAGATTCATCAATTTATCTCTGCTCATAGTCAATTGAAGAATACTTTTTGTTAATTTCAAAAGTTTCTTATCTAAAGAAACAGATATTCAAATAACTTGGAAATATCTTACTGATGAGTTTGGCAGAATATAATAAAATTTTTATTTCACAATTAATTCTAGAAGGTGCAATACTGTTGCAATCTTTGTTTCATTAAAATTGATTCTAGCAACTTTTTTTTTTCTTTTCTTTTCTTTTTTTCTGAGACACAGTTTCGCTCTTTTTGCCCAGGCTGGAGTGCAAGGCAGGATCTCGGCTCACCGACCTCTGCTTCCTGGGTTCAAGCGATCCTCCTGCCTCAGCCTCCTGAGTAGCTGGGATTACAGGCATGTGCCACCATGCCCTGCTAATTTTGTAATTTTTTTTAGTAGAGACAGGGTTTCTACATGCTGGTCAGGCTGGTCTTGAACTACTGACCTCAGGTGATCTGCCCGCTTCAGCCTGATTCTAGCAACTTTCAAATGTCCCCACAATTGAAAACTTTAAACACAAATAAAAGATCTCAGAACCTAAGTTCTGTTTCTTCTTCTTTTTTTTTTTTTGTGAGACAGGGTCTCACTCTGTCACACAGGCTGGAGTGCAATGGCGTGGTCTCAGCTCACTGCAACCTCTGCCTCCCAGGTTCAAGTGATTCTCCTGCCTCAGTCTCTTGAGTAGCTGGGACTACATGCACGTGCCACTACACCTGGCTAATTTTTTTATTTTTAGTAAAAACAAGGTTTCACTATGTTGGCCAGGTTGGTCTCGAACTCCTGACCTCATGATCCACCTGCCTCGGGGGTGCTGGGATTACAGGTTCGCACCCAGCTGTTTCTTCATCTTTAGTTTGTGGCTACTGGGGTTGGGAGGTGGAAAGGTGGAGCTTGGGGATGATGGTAAAACTGAAAGTTATCTGAACTAACTTCTGCATACATACGTTATTAAAGAACGAGAAATAAAGATATGTTAATTGATAGCTTACATATATACTATTAGATTCAAAAGTAATTACAGTGATTGTTGAGAACTTGGACAAACAAAAGATTTTTTTAGAAACGAGTATTTGAAAACCAACATTGTTTAGACTGTCAGTACATGTTCATTTTAAAAATAGACTTTTATTCAGTTTTATTATTTTAAAAAACCTCTACAGATAATACAACCCCTTATTGCTTGCAGTTTTGTTGTTCAGATAAAACCCTAGGAGCAACCATTTCCTCAGATAAAAACCTTGGAAGTAATCGTCTCTTTTTCATACCCCCCTTAACCAATCCATCAAACATTCTTTTGCCTCTGCTATCAAAATTATATCCATAATCTGACCACTTTCTTATGAACTATACTGCTACCATGCTGGGATAAGCCACTACCATTTTAGCAGGACTACTGCAAGTTTTCTTGCATTCACCCTGCCCCTTACCACCATTGCCCACCGTCTACTCTCCTATGACAGACCTTTCTAGATCCAAGCAATATTATGGCAACTTCTGTTCAAAATTTTCCTATAACTTCCCATCTCCTTCAAAGTAAAAGCCCAAGTCTTGACCATGGTCTATAAAGACCTGTATCATCAACTAGGTCTGGCCTGCCCCCTTACGTAAAAACCGGCTACCTCTCTGAACCTATTCTCCTACCATTCCCTATATTTACTCCTGCTCCAGACATTCTGGACTCCTTCCTCTTCTTTATTCACATTCCCACCTGTGCATTTACAGTTCCTTCTGACTCTCCCAAGGATATCAAATGACTCATTTCTTAAGAAATTTGCTAATTTGCTAAAATACCATCTTACAAAAGATTCCAATCACCAAAAATAGCACACTACTTCAATCACTATCCATCCTTTTATCCTTTATTTATCTTCAAAGTACTAATTGTCATCTGGAATTTTATGTGTCAGCTTGACTGGGCTAAAGGATCTCCTGATAGCTGGTAAAACATTATTTCTGGGTATGTCTGTGAAGGTGTTTCCAGAAAAGATTGCCATTGGAATCAATAGTCTTAGTACAAAATATACACCCTCACAATGTGGAGAGATGTCATCCAGTCCGGCTGGGGCCTGAACACAGCAAAAAAATGAAGGAAGAGTAAATTCACTCTCTCTCGTCTGAAGCTGGGACATTCATTTACTCCTGTCCTCGGACATCATAACTCAAGGTTCTTGGGCCTTCATACTCTATGACTTTTACCCTCACCCCCGCTAAGTCTCCATTGTCAGGCCTTCAACCTCAAACTGAGAGTCACATCACTGGCTCCCTTAGTTCTCAGACCTTTGGATTCAGAGTGAGTTATACTACGAACTTTCCTGGTTCTCCCAGTTGCAAATAGCATATCATGGGACTTCTCTGCCTCTATAATCACATGAGCCAATTCCAAAAATGAACTTCCTCTTATGTATCTTTAAATGTCCTATTGATTCTTTCTCTGGAAAACCCTGGTTTAATCTGTTGCATCTAACAGGTGTTTCTAATGTTAGAAATATCTAACAGCATCTAACATATTCAATAATGTACTGTTATTGTTGGTTTTATTACAGTTGAATTTTAAGTTTCATCTTAAATGTTAGATCTTTCATAGAAACATCTAACAGCATCTTAACAGATTCAATAATGTACTGTTATTGTTGGTTTTATTACAGGAGAATTTAAGCTTCATGACAGTAGACATTTACTCTCTGTTTTGCTCACTACTGTTTTCTCAGCACCCAGAAAAGTAACTGGCACACAGTAGGCACTTCATAACTATTTGCTAAGTGACAACCAAATGAAAAAAAAAGTAAAAGAACTGCTGAACAGTGGGCTGAGATCACGCCACTGCCCTCTAGCCTGGTCGACAGAGCGAGACTCCATCTGGGAAAAAAAAAAACAAAACTGCTGAACGATCTGTTGTTTTCTCAGTTAACCTGAGCTATACCATGAGGTTTTATTTCCCAACAGACACAATTATATGTAAGATCCACAGGATCTCCTGAATTCTACCGTGATATGGGAGAAATAACCAAATTCCAATAATAAATTGAATCTGCTTTTTTAAGGGTCCTGTAAAAATATAAATCAAAACATTTTATCGTAATAATTTACTTTTTTTAACTTAGTGCTTTCTTTCTGAGATTAATTTTAGAATATATCTCATTTTATATATTTTTTAATTGATGTTATAATTTAAGTCCTCGCTACAAAAAACCATTCTGGAACCAACTGCACAATTATATTTCCTCAGTGACCTTGTAATCTCATGAGCATTCACTCTAGACTAAACAGCCTCATTCAGCTGCCCTGTGTCTGACTGCTGATGAAAGAAACTTGTTTGACAACTGCTTCAAGCAGAAACATATTTTTTCCATAATTGCATAAAAAAGATTTAAAACTTACAAGACTAGAGCCAGGCTAGAATTTTAAGCACAAAGATTCATGTTAGATATATAGTTCATTTCTAATTTAAATGCCCCTCCCAAAAAAATAAATAAATAAACAAATATTAAAGACATTTTGCTATCATGGCCAGAAAAAAAAAAGTTAATTTAGTAATATTTTCATAATTACCACCTAGTATAAATTATATGTTATATACACACGCATATTGCAGATTTTTTGTGATTTTTGTATTTTTCCACATTCTTTGATTTTCTGATGCCCCAAGACTTTCTGTAAAACTAACATATAAACTTAAGGTTGAGCACAGGGGCTCACGACTGTAATCCCAGCACTTTGGGAAGCCGAGGCGGGTGGATCACAAGGTCAGGAGTTCAAGACCAGCCTGGCCAATATGGTGAAACCCCGTCTCTACTAAAAAACACAAAAATCAGCCAGATGTGGTGGCGGGCGCCTGTAGTCCCAGCTATTTGGGAGGCTGAGGCAGGAGAATTGCTTGAACCTGGGAGGCAGAAGTTGCAGTGAGCCAAGATTGCACCACTGCACTCCAGCCAGGCAATAGAGAGAGACTCTGTCTAAAAGAAAAGAAAAAAAAAAAAAACTTGAATGAGTAGCATCAAAAACAAAACAAAACTTAAATGAAACAACTACCTTTTCACCATTCTTACACAATCCATATATAATAAGTCAACATTATAAGGTAAAAACAAAGGTAAAGACTATGACCAAAAAGCAGTATACAGAATGCCACATTCTCTCATGGAAATTTTGGAATATAAGTAACACTTGCATACACTAAAAATTCTAAGTGATTTCCAGAAAAAAGCACAATCACAGTGACAGCAGATTATACAAATTTTCTATATCATGACTGTGCTGGTGGTTACAAACTGGATACATTTGTCAAAACTCATTGGAATATACAATAAAATAGGTATTTTATTGTATGTGAATTATGCTTTAATAAAGCTGATTAAATTTAAATTTCTTAAGTGTTAAGGTTTTTAAAGTATTATAGATTGCCTCAATTATTTTTCACTGGTAGAATGTAAACTAATCCATTTAAAACAAATTTCCTGAACTTGCAGTTTGCACCTGAAATTCTACCTTTCCTAAATGCTATTTTAAGTAGCTATCTAGGAATATGGGAAGTACTTGCTAGTGAAAATTTTTTTAATAATATTATATACCATTAGGTTCAAAAACTACATGAATAGATGCATAAAAGCATTCAATAAAATCAAATGTGAAGGAGAAAAGATTTAATATATATTCATAATGCAATTTCTTCAATGTGATTTAGAAAATACATTTATGTGATACAAAAAAAAAAAAACACTTAAACAGCAAATATAATACTTAATGATGAAACACTTGAGGCATTCACCAGAAAAAAACCCAGAAACTACAGTTATTAGAATTATACTTGATCTAAAAGTTCTACAAGTTCTAGCCAAAATACAATAAAATATAAACCTAAAATCAGAAATATAGCATTTAAAAGAAAAATTACTTTTCAGCTGACTGACTCCTAGATAGAAACCCAGATATTTACCTAATAGAACTAGGTATATAAACTATTAGAATTCAGTAAAATGTTATGTAGAAAATGACATTTAATAGTTTTCATGTATAACAGCAAGAACCAGTTAGAAAGAATGACAAAAACTTTACCACAACAGCATCAAAAGTAGAATATAATGAAAATTAATTTCCAAAAAATGTGTGAGATATATAAAAACTAAGTATATTTTAAATGCCCATTCTTCTCTGATCAGATTGTAAGTTTAAATTCCAGATACAATCCCAAAAGGATTGGTGTTTGTTTACTATATAGGGGGATGGATGTATCTTATCAGCTAAGTTGTGGTGGCTTTTGATGTGTTTCATTACTTGATTCACAGTATTTTATAAAAATTTTCAAAGGTACACAAATCTTAAAACAATTATGCAGTGCTTTGTTGCTTTTGCCAACAAAGTTTACTTCAAAGTATAAATGTATAAAAATGCTTAGACTATTTTGAGAAAGGTAAGTAGCAAGAGAAGACCTATCTCGCTTGTAGTAGGCAGAATTTAGACATGGCCCTCAATATTCTACCCTGTTGTATTCATTCCTTGCATAATTCTCAGTCCTTGGGTATAAACAGGACCATAAATATGACAGTTTTGATTGCTGTGATTATACTACATATAAAAATGATTTTGCAAATGTAGTTAAAATCCCAAATAAATACATTATGTATTAATAAAAAATGATAATGATCCTCTGGGCCATCAGCTAGTCCTAATCATTTTGCTGACAAAAGCTCTTGCCTGGATGTTGATAGCTGCTTTACTGATCATGATGGTGGTTGCTGAAGGTTGGGGAGGCCATGGCAATTTCTTATAATAAGACAATAATAAAGTTTACTGCGTTGACTGACTCTTCCTTTCAGAAAAGATTTCTCTGTAGCACACAACGCTGTTTAATAGCATTTTACTTACAGGAGAACTTCTTCAAAAATTAGAGGCAATCCTCTCAAACCCTACCACTGCTTTATCAGCTCAATTTATAAAATATTCTAAATCCTTTCCTGTCATTTCAACAATATTCACAGAATCTTCACCAGGAGTAGATGCCATCTCAAGAAACCACTTTCTTTACTTATCCCTAAGAGTCAGTTCCTCAATTTTTCAAGTTTTATTATGAGACTGTAGCAATTCAGTCATAACTTCAGGCTTCACTGCTAATTCTAGTTTTCTTGCTATTTTCACCCCATTTGCAGTTACTTCTTCCAATAAAGTCTCAAACATGGGGGATGGAATTAACTTCTTTCAAATTCCTGATAATGCTGATATTCTGACCTCCTCCCATGGATCACAAATGTTCCTAATGGCCTCTAGAGTAATGAATCATTTCCAGAAGGTTTTCAATTTGTTTCATCCAGATCCATCAGAGGAATCACTATCTATGCCAGCTATACTACTATGAAACGTATTATTTAAATAACAAGACTGAAAAGTCAAAATTACTCCTGATCCACGGGCTTTAGAATGGATGTTGTATTAGAAGTCATGAAAACAATACCCATTTCCTTGCAGATATCCATCAGAAGTCTTAGGTGACCAGATATAATGTCAATGAGTAGTAGTATTTTGAAAGTATCTCTTTTTTCCTAAGCAGTAAGTCTCAAGAGTGGGCTTCAAATATTCAGCAAACCATGCTGTAAACAGATACGCTGTCATCCAGGCTTTTTCATTCCATTTATAAAGCACAGGCAGAGTAGATTTAGCATGCTGTTTACGGGCTCTACAATTTTCAAAATGGCAAATAAATATTGGCTTCAATTTAAAGTCACCAGCTGCATTTGCTCCTAAAAAGAGAGTCAGACTTGCTTTTGAAGCTTTGGAAGCAGGCATTGACTTTTGTTTGTTTGTTTTTGAGACAGGGTCTCACTGCATCACATCACTACACTCCAGCTCAGGGTCACCTAGGTTGGAGTACAGAGACACGATCACGGCTCACTGCAGCCTCAACCTCCCCAGGCTAAGGTGATTCTCCCACCTCAGCCTCCTAAGTAGCTGGAATTACAGGAGTGCACCACCATGCCTGGCTAATTTTTGTAGTTTTTGCCATATTGCCCAGGCTGGTCTCGAACTCTTGGGTTCAAGCTATCTGCCTGCCTCAGCCTCCCAAAATTCTGGAATTACAGGCATGTGTGACAGAGAGAGAGAGAGAGAGAGAGAGAGAGAGAGAGAGAGAGAGAGAGAGACAGGGAAACAGCCAGTCAGAAGAACAGTCAGAACATACATATTTATTAACTTCACCTTCTTATATGGGTACAGTTTGTGACAACCAAAACAATAATAATAATACTATCAAAAGATCACTAATCACAAATCACCATATAGATAAAATCATGAAAAAGTCTGAAATAGTGCAAGAATTAACCAAATGTGAAAAACAGACATGAGGTAAGTACATGCTGTTGGAAAATAGCATTGATATACTTGCAATAGCTGCAAAAAGCAATAAAACAAAATGCAATAAAATGAGGTACACCTGTATTTTTGTGAACTGGACACTATTATATTTCTTCAAGAGTCACAGATTTTTTAATTGCTTTGCCAATAACAGTGATAGATTTGTAATAACCAATTACTTTTGCTCAGCAAGTTGGTTTTTATGAATGTAGTCTATGGCCACACAAGAAAACAAAATTAATAGTGCTAATAGAGATCAAACAAGAAATTTTCTTCTAATTTCCATCAGGTTCTAATTAACTGACTTAATTCAATACCATCATAACTACTACATATATTTTCACTACTGATGATATAATAATAGATATTCTCTGCTAATAGAGATCAAACAAGAAATTTTCTTCTAATTACCATCAGGTTCTAATTAACTGACTTAATTCAATATCATCATAACTACTACAATTATTTTCACTACTGATGATATAATAATAGTTAGATATTCTCATATCTTGTGACTCAAGACATTAAACCTTCAGAGTTAAAAATCATTTTTAAAGTTTCCTGATTGATAGCACAGAACTTATGCCAGTTATGTCAACATAAGACAGAAATAAGTATGTGCATCTATATCTTTGTATTGCTTTGTGGTCGAGCGTTGTAGCTACCACAAAGCAATATAAAGATAAGCTCTACAAGAAATTAGGATTAAAATTACATTCTACAAGATCAATGGAACATAATAGAGAACCCAGAAATAAAGCCACATATTTATGGCCACTTAATAATCAACAAAGATGCCAAGTACATACACTGGGGAAAGAATTCCTTCTTTAATAAGTGGTGCTGGGAAAATTGGATATTCATATGCAGAATAATGAAACTGGACTCCTATCTCTCACTATATACAAAAATCAACTCAAGGTGAATTAAAGACTTAAATATATGACCAGATGATATAAAACTACTAGAAGAAAACAAAGGGGAAACACTTGAGGACACTGGTTTAGGCAAAGATTTTATGGCTAAGACCTCAAAAGCACAGACAACTAAAACAAAAATAGACAAATGGAACTATGTTAAACTAAAAAGCTTCTGCAAAGCAAAGGAAACAATCAACAGAGTGAGGAGACAAGATGTTGATTGGGAGAAATTATTTGCAAACTATTCATCTAACAAGGATCTAACATCTATAATATACAAGGAAATCAAATAATTCAACAATAAAAAAAAGTAATCTCATTAAAAAGTAGGCAAAGAATATGAATAGAAACCTTTTCAAAAGAAGACACACAAATGCCAACAGGTATATGAAAAAATGCTCAACATTACTAATCATCAGGGAAATGCAAATATAAACCACAATGAGATATCTTATCCCAGTTAGCAGGGCTATTATTAAAAAGACAAAAAATTACACATGCTGGTAAGGATACAGAGAAAAGAGGATTCTTATACACTATTGGTGGGAATGTAAATTGGTATAACCATTATGGAAACCAGTATGGAGATTCCTCAAAAAATTAAAAATAGAACTATATGATTCAGCAATCCCACTACTGGGTATCTAACCAAAGGAAAAGAAATCAGTATATCAAGGACACCTTGCACTTACATGTTCATCACAACACCATTCACAATAGCAAAAATATAGAATCAATCTAAGTATCCATCTATGGACAAATGGATTTTAAAAATATGGCACGCACGCACGCACGCACACACACGCACGCACGCACACAAAATGTATTACTATTTAGCCATACAAAGGAATTAAGCCATGTCATTTGCAGCAACACGGAGGGAATTGGAGTTCATCAGGTTAAGTAAAATAAGCCAGGCACAGAAAGACAAATTTTGCATGTTCTCACTCATATGTGGGAGATAAAAACTTGAACTCATGGAGATAGAGACTAAAATATAGCAGAGGCTGGGGAAGGGTGTGAGGGTGGAAAGGAAAAATAGAGGTTGGTGAATGAGTATAAACTTACAGTTAGATAAAAGAAGTAAGTTCTAATGTTCAATAAGAGACTAGGGTGACTGTAGTTAGTAACAATATGTTATATATTTCAAAGTAGCCAGAAGAGAGGACTTCAAAGGTTTCCAACACATAGAAATAATAAATACTCAAGGTGATGGATACCCCAGATACCCTGACTTGATCATCATACATTCTATGCATGTAAAAATACTCACATGTACCCCAAAAATATGTAAAATATTATGTATTAGTAAAAGAAAAAACTTTCATTCTGCAGAATTTTGGTAGCAAACAGCTTCATTTAAATCATACATAAGGAAAATTTAAGAATACACATCTTAAATAAAGACAATATTTTATCGTAAAAGTGTCACAACATGTCATAGAATGAAAGTAATAGATATTCCCATAAAACTGAGAAAGGCATTCTGAAACATCATATTAGAGAAGTCATTCTTACTTCTCAGTTTTACATGATTATTTTACACAGAAATTTAAAGATATATATAAATTATGTATTTACATAATGCATATATTTACATAAACTAGCAGTGCTTTTAATAAAACCATAACTCTTATATGAAACTACTTAAATATTTCATCATGTAATATTTTCATGGCCGGTATCAAAAATTGCCTTAAACCATATATACGACAAATTTATATCTACCTTAAATACTCTATAATTTTCAATTATTTTTCACTATTCAAATATTTGAGTAATACAGAAACTTACTCATAAACATTCATTAAAATGTGATATGAACTTCTAAGAATCCAAACCAAAATTTACAAAAAAATCATGCTGATACAAATTATAAATGTTTAAAATCAATTTTTAAATTTCTTATTTATAACTCTAATCTGTCAATTGATTTCTTGGGAATTTTAAGAGTAGGTTCAGAAGTTATATTATCTTTATCTGCTGGAGTACATGAAAGAAATAAAATAACAATAAAGTTATCTATTCAACACTTTGCCAAAAAGTCTTTTTTTTTTATTTCCATAATCATTTACAAATGAACAGCTCACATTAAATAAATCACTTGCATACTTATTGAAAACAGTAGTTATGGCCAGGCGCAGTGGCTCACACCTGTAATCTCAGCACTTTGGGAGGCTGAGGCGGTGGATCAATTGAGGTCAGGCGTTCGAGACCAGCCTGGCCAACATGGTGAAACCCCATCTCTACTAAAAATACAAAAAATTAGCGAGCCATGGTGGTGCACACCTGTTTTTCCAGCTACTCAGGAGGCTGAGTCAGAACTGCCTGAACCCAGGAGGCGGAGGTTGCAGTGAGCTGAGATCGCGCCACTGCATTCTAGTTTGGGCAATAGAGTGAGACTCCAACTCAAAAAAAAAAGAAAAAAGAAAACAGTAGTTATACTTGATTAATAACTTGAAATGGATGAATCTAGTTGTGTCACAAATGCTCACGATTTGTTTCAATTAAGGGACTAACTCTTGAGTGGAAGGTAGTAAAATATTAACTAGAAAGCCAGCTAATTATTAAAAAGGGAGTCTCACACTGACAATCAATTAGACTTTCCTAAACTGACTACTATGGCCATAACCTAGGGAATTTCAGTTAGCAGTTAAGTTTTCCCACTGCTTGCTCCCATTGGCACAGAAGAAAACATGTCTATGTACTGTTTTGAGCACACCAGAAAAGTACTGCCAGTACAGTTTGAGTTATAATTATTTACTAATGATACCCTGTGAACGAGAAATTCACATATATTCTTCATCTATTTCTCAAGTTTAACTAACTTCATCATGAAAAGATCTCAGTAACAATCACCTAAAAATCTCAAGGCAGTATTCTTTTGGTTTTATCCCTTATCAAAGTTTTATAAAAGAACAAAAATATAGTTCTTGGGAGACCAGTGCCTCCCAAGACCTTACGTCATCCACTCTCAAAAATACATAATTGAAATTATCCTGAAAGTGCCTGTGTCTACATTTTAGAAACAAATAAGGTGTAGCTACAAAAACAAAAAAACAAAAAAAAACTGTACCACCCTTAACTTCATCATGTCACATAGTTTCAACGCAGATGTTGGAAAACGGAAACGAGATGATTTGTTTTGTTTTGTTGAGACAGAGTCTCACTATGTTGACCAGGCTGGTCTTGAACTCCTGGCATCAAGCAGTCCTTCCACCTCAGCCTCCCAAAGTGCTAGGATTATAGGCATTAGCTACCACACATGGCTGAGATAACTGATGTATTCTCTATTTGCCTCTAGAGAAATTAAACTAGTTCCCTTTGTAGGAAAATCGAATATAAAACAGAAATTTTGTAACAATAAGGAAAGGAAAGGGGAAAGCACTAGAAGCTAGAAGTTTTGGGTTGGGGGAAAGACCACTGTAAAGGGATAACTGGAGCTTATTAGATGTAATCTTCTAGCAAAGACATGGACAACTGTTAGGATGAATGTGAAAATATTACAGCTTTACAAAACTGATACCTTATCCTCATACCTTATGAACAGCACCTCAAATCATTCTTTGAAAAGTCACTTCACAAAGCAACTTCTTCAGTTCCTTTCTAAATGTTTTAAAATTTAGTTAGGTAAAATATATTTTAGGTCTACAGTAATAAGAAAACAGTAAGAAAGCAGATAGCTTCAGATAACAATTCCAGAAAAGAAAGTTAACTTCTGATACAATAAATCAATTTAGGATTTACTTTAGCACACATCTAAGTATAAAGCCACAATATATCAACAAAGAGAAAGCTTGAGCGAATCCTGGCTCTAATTACTAAAGTCCTCTGTATAGAATTTAATCCCTTTGTCAAGGAAGAAGACTGAAGAGAAGGAAAGTATGAGTTACACATTCTATTTTGGTAGATAAATAGCTCCTGGACCAAAAAAAAAAAAATTTAGCAATTCTGATATCACTACTAATTATCTAAATTCCTTCACTATTTAGCCACAGATGGCTAAAAGAAACTGTTATGGCCAAGATCTACTGCTTGAAGTGTATACATGTTTATTCGTAATAACAATTTGCCTTTTTAACTGTTGTAGATATCAAATGTACGTACAGTCTTTATGGACAGAGACAAAAGTCTACTTCTAGAATCTTGGAGCTAATTATATTATAAATATTCAACGCTTGATGAAAGCCCTACCACTGCCACCACCACCAACAGACACACACACAAACACACAAAAAGTGCTCCTCCCTCCCTTCAAATCGATGTTAAATATGAAAAACTTGGGAGGCCGGGCGCGGTGGCTCAAGCCTGTAATCCCAGCACTTTGGGAGGCCGAGACGGGCGGATCACGAGGTCAGGAGTTTGAGACCATCCTCGTTAACACGGTAAAACCCCGTCTCTACTAAAAAAATACAAAAAGCTAGCCGGGCGAGGTGGCGGGCGCCTGTAGTCCCAGCTCCTCGGGAGGCTGAGGCAGGAGAATGGCGTAAACCCGGGAGGCGGAGCTTGCAGTGAGCTGAGATCCGGCCACTGCACTCCAGCCCGGGCGACAGAGCAAGACTCCGTCTCAAAAAAAAAAAACAAAACAAAACAAAAAAGAAAAACTTGGGAAAAGTACAAACACTAAGGTTATACCTTATCTAAAAGACACATCCTACATTTAAAACTCCAACCCACAGAGGTAAAGGCAGAAAGAAACTCAAAAAGGGCTCCAAACAAAGTGTTGCCCAAGTTTATTTAATTTAATAACTTACTGGGAAAAAATAGACAATCAGGCTAAACCTACTTTACAGGGAATTCTAACCCTTATTTAAATCTTCATCTTCTAAGAAGTACCACCACCATAGAAGATTAAAAAAGAAACATGAGGAGGATATTCCATGAAACAGATCCAATAAAATCAGCAATAATTAAGTACTAAATGCAAGAGGAAATAAATTATTTTTTAAAAAAAGCAGCCAAGCCTCCACTGCTAGGGAGGAGCAAAGATTGGGTGCCACTGGAAAAGGGGTAGAAAACCTACTGCCTGCATTCCTAGTCCTACAATGAAACATGAAAAGAAACCAACCACTGAGGAAAGGCAGGAAACCAACTCATATGGGTCCTACACTGATGCCCAAGATTCCCCACCTGCAACTAAACAAAACAAACTTCAGTTGTGAGCTTGGGGAGGGACAGAAAAGCCACCTGTACCCTGAAGTAATAGATACAAATTGTTGGCCTCTGGGAAAGAAATAGGAACACTAAGAAAGCACCATCCTGATCCTCAGGCACACAGGTCCTCCTATGACTAAGGCTGGAACAGGAGAAACAAGAAACCCCTTCTTCCCACAATAAGACTTATTCTAAGTAAAAAGCAAGGGCAATCTACTACTGGGGAGCAACACCAAGAGAGAAGCCCTCTGTGCCTCAGGCTTACAGAGCCTGTTGAAAACTAGAGGACAGAACAAGAAAACCTAGAAAACTCCTTCCAGCACTCCAGGCCTCACACTAAAAGCAAGGTGGCAATAAATTGTGACTAGATGAATTGAAGCCTGTGGTACAATGATAGGAACTGGAGCAACAACAACAACAAAAAAAAACAAGATCAAAATACAGAATTAATATTCAGCTCTCGACACTAATAGCCTAGCAGAAAAAGGCATGTAAATATTTCTGTGCATAAATATTATTTATCTCAGTCTCTACTATTCTGTCATACAGAATGTCCAATATTCAAATAATAACTAAAATAAATGGGAAAACAACAAGTGTACCATGAGGACACAAAACAGTCAACAGAATCAAACCCAAAGATAAAAGAAGGAGTTAAGAAAATACTATGATTAATAAGTTAAAGGATCTAATGGAAAAGGTGGATAATATGTATGAACAGGCAGGAAATTTAAGAAGTGAAAATCATTTTTAAAAAGTGAATGAAAATACTAGATATAAAAATTGCAATATTAAAAATAATTCCTTTGATGGCCTTATCAGCAGAATGGGTAAAATAGAAGAATAAGTGAACTTGAAGATAGGACAAGAGAGAAATTACCTTAGCTTTTAAAACAAAATTTTTTAAAAAATTGAAAAGCGGCCGGGTGCGGTGGCTCAAGCCTGTAATCCCAGCACTTAGGGAGTCCGAGACGGGCGGATCCAAAGGAAAGGACAACGAGAGC
>NW_016820096.1:903599-923296 GCF_001698545.2 Rhinopithecus bieti | reverse complement strand
AAAAAAAAAAAAAAAAAAATGAAAAGCACAAAATAGAGCATACAAGAGGTGTAAGTAAAAAGATAATCAAAAGGTATAACATTGTAAGATTTAAGAGACTAATACCTTTTTTAAAAAATTAGTCTAAAAGCCAGTATAATTACTAAGTTTGATTTATAACTCCACATTTTGTTTTCTACATAATTTAAGAAACTAACAGATTTTAAAAAATAATTTGTTAATAATCTTGGACACACAATATATAAAGATGTAATTCTGTGGCATCGACAACTAAAAGGGGTGAGGACAGAACTGTTTAAAAGCAGAGTTTTTGTATGTTACTGAAGTTAAGCTTGTATACATTCTGAGCGCTACAACTTAGGATAATAAACGTAATCATCATGATAATGAAAAAATAATAGCTCAAGAATGTACACAATAGAGATAAGTAAAGACTTTCAATGTGGCACTAAAAAACAAACACAAAGAAAACAGTTATATAGGAAATAAGGGAGAAAAAGCTACAAGGCATATGTAAAACAAATTAAAAATGACAGAAGACCATCCTTATCAGTAATAACTTTAAATGTAGCTTAATGAAACCCTCCAATCAAAAGATAGAGATTGGTAGAATACATAAAAAATAAATAAAACCAAGATCCAACTATATGTTATCTACAAGAAACTAACTTAGGATTCAAAATCACAGATAGGTCAAAAGCAAAACAATGAAAAGGGCTATTCCATGCAAATAGTAACAAAAACAGAACAGAGGTAAATACTAATATGAGGCAAAATAGGCTTTCAACCTAAAGTGTTCATTAGACAAAAGAACATAACATATTAAAATATTTATTTACCTAATAACAGACCATCAAAACATATGAAGCAAAGCTGTCAGAACCAAAGGGAGAGTTTTACAATAATAGTTAAAGGGTTCAATACTCCCCTCTCAATAATGGATAGAAAAACTAGACAAAAGATAAATAAAACAGAGGACTTGAACAATAGAACAAACCAACTAGACTGAAAAGACATATATGGAACACTATACTCAACTACAAGAAAATACACTACACACTCCTCTAAAGTGCACATGGAACATTTTCTAGGACAGGCCATATTTTAGGCCATAACTTAAGTCTTAATAAATTTTTTAAAATTGGTATCATACAAAGTATCTTCCCCAATCATAACAGGATGAGGTTAGGAATCAATAATGGTAGAAAAACTAGAAAATTCACAAATTTGTAGAAATTATACAATATACTATTAAATAACCAATGGTTCAAAAAAGATCACAAGAAAAACTAGAAAACAGTTGGAAATGAATGAAAACAAGAACAAAGCATACCAAAACTTATGGGACACAGCAAAGCAGTAGGAGGAAAATTTATAGCTGTGAGTGCTAACACTAAAAAACAGGAAAAATCTGACCAAGCACAGTGTCTCACACCTGTAATCCCGGCACTTGGGGAGGCCAAGGTGGACAGATCACTTGAGGTCAGGAGTTCGAGACCAGCCTGGCCAACATGGTGAAACCCTGTCTCTACTAAAACTACAAAAAATTAAGCAGGCATGGTGGTGCACGCTTGTTATTCCAGCTACTCAGGAGGCTAAGGCAGGAGAATCACTTGAATATGGGAGACAGAGGTTGCAGTCAGCTGAAATCATGCCACTGCACCCTGGCCCGGGCAACAGAGCAAGACTCTGTCTCAAAAAAAAAAAACTAAACAAAACAAGAAAAGTCTTAAATCAACAATCTAACATTACACTTAAGGAACTAGAAAGAGAAAGACAAACTAAACCTAAAACTAGCAGAAAAAAGAAAATAGTAAAGATGAAAGCAGAAATAAACAAAATAGAGAATAGAAAAAGAGAAAATCAATAAATCGAGATTCTTTCAAAAATATCAACAAAATTACCAAATCTTTAGCTAGACTAAGAAAAACGGAGAGAAGACTTAAATTAGTAAAATCAGAAATGAAAGTGGAGCCATTATTACCAATTCTATAGAAATTAAAAGGATTATAGGATTATATGAGAGAACTACGAGCAAACTGGGTAACCTAGATGAAACATTTAAAGAACTATCAACAATCCTTCTCAAATATTTCCAAAAAACTGAAGAGGAAGAAACATCCCTAACTCATTCTATACTCTGTGTGATGGTTAATATTGAGTGTCAACTTGATTGGATTGAAGGATGCAACATATTGTTCCTGGGTGTGTCTGTGAGGGTATTGCCAAAGGAGAGTAACATTTGAGTCAGTGAGCTGGGAGAGGCAGACCCATCCTCAATCTGGGTGGGCACCAGCTAATCAGTTGCCAGCGTGGCTAGAATAAAGCAGGCAGAAGAAGGTGGAAAGAGCAGACTTGCTGAGTCTTCTGGACTTCATCTTTCTCCTATGCTGGATGCTTCCTGCCCTCAAACATTGGACTCTAAGTTCTTTGGCTTGTAGACTCTTGGACTTACACCAGTGGTTTGCCAGGGGCGCTCAAGCCTTCAGCCACAGACTGAAGGCTGCACTGTCGGCTTCCCTACTTTTGAGATTTTGGGACTCGGACTGGCTTCCTTGCTCCTTAGCTTGCAGATGGTGTATTGTGGGGCTCCACCTTGTGATCATGTGAGTCAATACTCCTTAATAAACTCCCCTTCATATATACATCTATCCTATTAGTTCTGTCCCTCTAGAGAACTCTGACTAATATATTCTGATATAAAAGCCAGACAGAGACTACAGGAAAACTAAAAGCCAATATCTCAGATGAAAAGAGATACAATCAACAACATACCAAGAAGATTATACATCATGACTACATGAAATTTATCTCTGGGATACAAGGTTGATTTAACAAATCAATGTTATACAACTCATTAACAGAATGAAAAATAAAAACCACATGATCATCTCAAATAGATGCAGGGAAAGCATTTGACAAAGTTCAAAATCCTTTCATGATAACAACTGTCCACAAAATAAGTTTAGAATAAAATGTCCTGAACAAAATTGAGGTCATTTATGAAAGGCCTATGCCTAATATAATCAACAAAGGAAAAATTTTCAGTTTTTGCCTCACCCCAAGACAAGGACGTGCACTTTCATCAATTACATTCAACATAGAATTGGAAGTATTATCAAGAGCAATTAGACAAGAAAAATAAAATACATCCAAATAGGAAAGCAAGAAGTAAAATTATGCCTCTCTGCATATGACATGAACCTATATGTACAAAATCATAAAATTAGACCAAAAAGTTAGAACTAGAAAATGAATTCAACGAAGTAGCAAGATAGGAAATAGACATGCAAAAATCAGCTATATTTCTTTATACTAATAGTGATCTATCTGAAAAAAATCAAGACAGTTCTACTAACAATAGTATCAAAAAGATTAAGATACTTAAGAACAAATTTAACAAAGGAGGTCAAAACTCTACACACTGAAAACTATGAAACACTGAAGACAACATAAATAAATGGCAACAAATCCCATGTCTGTAAGAATAGAGGAATATTGTTAAAATGTCTATACTACCAAAAGCAGTATACAGATTCAACAAAATCCCTATCAAAATTCTCATGGCATTTTCAATAGAAATAGAAAAAAATTATAAAGTTCACATGAAACCACAAAATACCCTCAAAAAACAAAACAGCCTTGAAAAGGAAGAACAAAGTTGGAGACACCAAGTTTGTTGATATCAGATAATATTACAAAGCTATAGTATGGTATTGACACAAAAACAAACATATAGACATTGGAAAAGAATTGGGAGCCCAGAAATAAACCCAAACATCTGCAGTCAACTAATTTTTGACAAGGGCATGAAAACATACAATGGAAAAAGGCTAGGGATTTTAGTCAATGGCACTGAGAGAACTATACACATACAAAAGAATGAAACTGGCCCTTATCATACACCATATCCAAAAAAACAATCAACTCAAAATGGACTAAAGACTTAAAAATAAAATCTGAAACCATAAAATTCTTAAGAGAAAACAGTGAGAAAGATCCTTGATGTTAACTTTGGCAATGGTTTTCTAGATAAGACACCAAATATGCAACAAAACCGAAAATAAACAAGTAGAGCTACATCAAACCAAAAATCTCTGGACAACAAAGGAAATAAACAACAAAATGAAAAACCAACCTACACATTGGGAAAATATATTTGCAAACTATACATCCAATAAAGGGTTAATACCTAAATTACATAAAGAACGTGAATAGTTCAATAGCAAAAAAAACCAAATAACTTAATTTAAAAATGGGCAAAGGACCTGAATAGTCATTTCCCCAAAGATAATATATGAATGGCCAAAAGGCATATGAAAAGCTGCTCAACATCACTAATCATCAAGAAAATACAAATCAAAACCAGAGTCTCTTAATAGCAGAATTGATTAAGCAGAAGAAAGCGTGAACTTGAATATAAGCGATTTGAAAATACAGTCAAAGAAAACAAAGCAAAACAAAGAATAAAAAACAATGAAGCATGCCTACAAGATCTAGAAAATAGCCTCAAAAGCACAAATCTAAGAGTTACGGGGTTTAAATAGGAGACAGAGAAATTAGGGTAGAAAGTTTATTCAAAAGGATAATAACAGAACACTTCCCAAATCTAGAGAAATATATCAATATCCAAGTACAAGAAGGTTACAGAACACCAAGCAGATTAAATCCAAAAAAGAATACCTCAAAGCATTTCATACTCAAACTCCCAAAGGTCAAGGATAAAGAAATCTAAAAGCAGAAAGATAAACGAGTAACATAGAATGGAGGTCCAATAATGTCTGGTAGTGAACTCTTCAGTGGAAACCTTACAGGCCAGAAGAGACTGGCATGAAGGAAAAAGTTTTCGCCCTAGAATAGTATATCTGGTGAAAATGTCCTGCAAACATGAAGGAGAATTAAATAAAGACTTTCCCGGACAAACAAAAGCTGAGGGTTTTATCAACATCAGACCTGTCTTACAAGAAATGCTAAAGGGGGTTCTCCAATTGGAAAGAAAAGAACATTAGCAAGCAATATGAAATCACCTGAATGTACAAAACTCACCAGTAATGGTAAGTACACAGAAAAATACACAATATTCCAACACTGTAATCATGGTGGATAAACTACTCTTAAGTAGGAAAACTAAAAGATAAATCAATTAAACATAATAACTACAACTTTTCAAGACACAGACAGTACAGTAAGATATAAATAGAAACAACAAAAAGTTAAAAAGCAAGGGGACAAAGTTAAAGTGTAGAGTTTTTACTAGCTTTGATTTTGCTTATTTGTTTGTTTATGCTATCAACCTTAAGTTGTCATCAGCTTAAAATAATGGGTTATAAGATAGTGTTTGCAAGCCTCAACAAAATACTAGCAAGCTGAATTCAACAACGTATTAAAAAGATCATTTACTCATCATGACCACCTGTGACTTATCCCAGGAATACAAGGATGGTTCAACATATGCAAATCAATCAATATGATACATCGTATCAACAGAATGAGGACCAAACCATATGATCACTTCAACTGATGCTGAATAAGCACTGAATACAATTCAACATTATTTCATGGTAAAAACCCTCAAAAAACTGGGTATAAAAGGAATTTACCTCAACATAATGAAAACCATATATAACAGACCTGCAGCTAGTATACTGAATGGGGGAAAACTGAAAGTCTTTCTTCTAAGATCTGGAACACAGCAAGGATGCCCACTATCACCACTGTTACTCAACATAGAACTGGAAGTCCTAGCTAGAGCAATCAGACAGGAGAAAGAAACAAAGGACATCCAAAGCAGAAAGGAGTAAGTCAAATTATTTTTGTTTGCAGATGATATGATCTTATATTTGGAAAAACCTAAACACTCCACAAAAAAACTATTAGAACTGATAAACAAATTGAGTAAAGTTGCAGAATACAAAATCAGCACACAAAAATCAGCAGCATTTCTATACGCCAAGAGTGAACAATCTAAAAAGGAAATCAAGAAAGTAATACCATTTACAATAGCTAGAATAAAATACCTGGGAATTAACCAAAGAAGTAAAAGATCTCTACTATGAAAACTATAAAATATTGATGCAAAAACTTGAAGAGGACACACACACAGAAGACAGTCCATGTTCATGGATTGGAAGAATCAATAATGTTAAAATGGCCATAGTACCCAAAGCAATCTACAGATTTTAAATGCAATCTCTATCAAAATACCAATGACATTCTTCACAGAAATTTTTTTTTTAATTCCTAAAATTTATATGGAATCACAAAAGACCCAGAATAGCCAAAGCTATCCTGAGCAAAAAGAACAAAACTTTAGGAATTATATTACCTGACTTCAAATGCTACAGAGCTATAGTAACTAAAATAGCATGGTACTGGCATAAAAATGGACAGAGACCAATGGAACAAAATAAAGAATCTCAAAACAAATCCATACATCTACAGTGAACTCATTTTTGACAAAAGTACCAAGAATATACATTTGGGAAAAGAAAGTCTCTCAAAATATGGTACTGGGAAAGCTGGATATCCATATGCATAAGAATGAAACTAGACCCCTAACTCTCACCACATAAAAAAATCAAATCAGGATTAAATACTTAAATCTAAGACTTCAAACTATTTAACCTACTAAAATTAAACATTGGGAAAACTCTCCAGGACACTGGAGTGGGCAAAGATTTTTTGAGGAACACCTCCACAATCACAGGCAACCAAAGCAAAAATAGATAAGTGGGATCACATCAAGTTAAAAAGCTTCTGCACAGCGAAGAAATTAATGAACAAAGAGGCAACCTAGGAATGGGAGAAAATATTTTCAAACTACCCATCTGACAAGGCATTATTAACCAGAAAATGTAATGAACTCAAACAACTCAACAGGAAAAAATGTAATAATCCAACTTAAAAATGGGCAAAAGATTTGAATAGACATTTATCAAAGGAAGATATACAAATGGCAGTCATATGTAGAAATGCTCAACATCACCAGTAATCATCAGAGAAATGCAAATCAAAACTACAACGAGATATAATCTCATCCCAGTTTAAATGGCTTTTATCCAAAGACAAGCAGTAACAAGTACTGGAGAGGATGTGGAAAAAAGAAAATCTTGTACACTGTTGGTGGAAATGTAAATTAGTACAACCAGTACAGAGAACAGTTTCAAGGTTTGTCAAAAAACACAAATAGAGCTAATATACGATCCAGCAATCCCACTGCTGGGTATATACCCAAAAGAAAGGGAATTAGCATTTCAAAATGGCATCTGTACTCCTATGTTTGTTGCAGCACTGTTCACAATAGCCAAGATTTGGAAGCAATCCACATGTCCATCAACAGATGACTAAATAAAGAAAATGTGGTACATATACACAGTGGAGTACTATTCAGTCATAAAAAAGGTATGAGATCCTGTCATTGGCAACAACAGACATGGAACTGGAGGTCATTATGTTAAGTGAAATAAGCCAGGCACAAAAAGACAAACTTAGCGTGTTCTCACTTATTTGTGGAAGTTAAAAATTAAAACAATTGAACTGACAGTAGAAGGAAGGTCACCAGATGTTGTGAAGGGTAGTGAGGAGGTGGGAGAGGATGTGAGTATGGTTAATGGGTAGAAAAAAATAGTTAGAAAGAATGACTAGGAACTAGTTTTTGGTTTTGTTTTGTTTGTTTTGTTTTGTTTTGAGACAGAGTCTCACTCTGTCACCCAGGCTAGAGTGCAATGGCACAATCTTGGCTCACTGCAACCTCTGCCTCCTGGGTTCAAGTGATTCTCCTGCCTCAGCCTCCCAAGCAGCTGGGATTACAGGTGCGTACCACTACACCCAGCTATTATTTTGTATTTTTAGTAGAGTCAGGGTTTCATCATGTTGGCCAGGCTTGCCTCAAACTCCTGACCTCAAGTGATCTGCACACCTCAGCCTCCCAAAGAGCTGGGATTACAGGCGTAAGCCACTGTGTCTGGCCAAGAACTAGTATTTGATAGAACAACAGGGTGACTATAGTCAATCATAATTTAATTGTACATTTGAAAATAACTAAAAGAATATAATTGGATTATTTGTAACACAAAGAATAAATGTTGAGGTAATGGATATACCATCTACCTTAATGTGATTACTACGCATTGCATGCCTGTATCAAAATATCTCACGTAGCCCATAGTATATATACCTACTATGTACCCACAAAAATTAATTTTAAAATATCTTCTCTATCTTAAATATATAATTTTTCTTTTTTAATTATACTTCTATACAGCCAGAAAACACTATGAGCCAATATCCTTTATGAACACTAATGCAAGAATCCTTGACAAAACACCAGCAAACTGAATTCAGTATATTAAAAGATGGGCTGGGTGCAATGGTTCACACTTGTAATCCCAGCACTTCTGGGGGGCCAAGGCGGGCAGCTCACTTGAGGCCAGGAGTTCAAGACCAGCCTGGCCAACATGGTGAAACCCTGTCTCTACAAAAAATACAATAATCAGCCAGGCATGATGGTGCATGCCTGCAGCCTCAGCTACTCGAGAGGCTGAGGCATGAGAATCATTTGAACCCAGGAGGCAGAGGTTGCAGTGAGCCAAGATTGCACCACTGCACTCCAGCCTGGGTGACAAAGCAAGACTCTGTCTCAAGAAAAAATAATAATAATAGTTCAACATTCTAGGAACAGAAGAAAGCTACCTGAACATAATAAAATCTGTATATGAATAATTTTGACAAAATTATTGGAAAATGCAAAACCCAGTAACAGAGGAGTACTATTTTAAACACGTTAACTTCACGGACATTGAAAGTAAAGATTTTGAGGTAAATTTATATTAAAGATACACAATTCTGGCTCTTTGTAAGAGATAAGAAATAAATGTCTACATCACATATAACATTTTACATTATAAAACACACTATTGTCTATCTCCTCAAACTTCAATTTTAGCATTTAAGATAATTGTTTAATAAATCTGTTATCTCAAAGGGGGTTTTAGGTTGTTTTACATCCTGTTGGCTTCATGCTTGTAGGCTGTAGGACTTTAAGAGAATAAAGAAATAAATAAAATTTAGCCTTAAGATATTAAACATCATTTAAATAGTAACTTTGCCTTGGAGCCTTGATATTCACATGTAAAATACTATACAACATGTTCCAGATTTTGGTTTTGTTTTTGAAGGTTTTATTATTTGTTTCATCTTTTTTGTTTTTGTTCTTGGGGTCTCTGACTTTTCTATTGCTTTTAATTGCTTGGCCTTGATGTACCCCTTTTTTTAAATATTATATTCTTTCCACTATTTTCTTTTGTTAAGCAACAACAGTTTCTGGATCAGCCTTTCATTCAATAGTTCACATTTTAAAATGAGACCAAGAAATGATTTGCTCCATCTAGCAACATCTGTGCCTGCACTTTTCAAGTATACAAATATCCACTTGCTCCCATGAGAGAGACTATAACCATCTCTCCATCCCTCACAAAAGCCAGGATCCCAGGTTCATTTCCAGAATGGATATATATGATATGACTGTTGAACCACTGGGCCAGCCTTACATTATACCTTTCAACAAAATATATTTCATGGCTCATGACTCATAAATGTAGTTTCACTGTAGACAGTGCACAATGAGTAAATCTACCCTTTTCACGGCAAGGAGCCCAACTCATATTTTATTGGCTTACTACTAACTAAATTAAGCTGCAATTTCTCTAAAAAAAGAAAAAAAACACTCATGACTGAAAATAAACAGCCATTTCAATATGGCTGCCAAGGACAGACTTAAAAAAGAACTAATATACTCCAGGTTCAATCTCAAGAGACCTAACAAGTCCATAGAAAATTAATGTACTAAAATAAAACAACTTAGTATTAAGTACTGCTCGTTTTTCACAAAACAGTAAAAAAAGTTCTATAAACGGAAAATCTAAGAAAGTTAACATGTCAGTTAAGAACAGCAGTTAAGTCCCATATATCAGCTCCTCAATGTAAAGTTATTTAGGACACATACCCAAGTCTTCCTAGCATCTCAAGCTCAGGAACATGTGGTCCATATGTCTCTATCTGCAGTGGTTGGTATTCATACAGAGCTTCTTCAAGCTTGTGAATAGGTGCCAGTGAAATATGTTGACCCTGTTAGAAAAATGAAGGAAGTTAATACTTCTTAATACTATTTTCATGTTGTTACTTATTTATAACCATTTTAAAGATTTACTAAATTCCTCACATTAGAAGTATTACCCATTAGTTGTGCTGTTCCATGGGTACAATGCATTGCATAACTGAAACTCACATAATAGAATTAATAGTCATTTACACATGATTTAAAAGAGGAAAACCAAATCCATCATTAAATTCAAATTTAGCGTTAGTACAGTTGTTCAATGTCAATGGTAGAAGTCATAAAATACAAGAGACTTCAAAAACTTTATGCAAAATACATATTATTTAAAAACTATGCATGGATTTTAAAAACGTTTGCACCAAAACAAACTTGTACTAACTTGTAATAACTTGTCTGAACAGCCCCTAGTTTGAAGCATGAAGAAGCATAAGACCATTTGAAAAAAGCTCCTATCAGAGAAATGTGAATTCTACTAAATTGAAACAAGAACAAACATCTATGGTGAAGATTGGATGGAAGAATGGCAAAATCATTCATGCTTTACAGAAAGTTTATGGGGACAATGCCCCAAAGAAATCAGCAGCTTACAAATAGATAACTCATCTTGAGAAGCAACAAGAAAATGTTGAAGATGAAGTCCTCAGTGGCAGACCATCTGCATCAATTTGCGAGGAAAAAAAAAATCTTGTTCTTGCCCTAATTGAAAAGGACTGGTGATTAACAGCAGAAACAATAGGCAACACCAGAGACATCTCAACTGGTTCAGCTTATACAATTCTGACTGAAAAATTAAAGTTGGGCAAACTTTCCACTCAATGGGTGCCTAAACTGTTGCACCCAGATCAGCTGCAGACAAGAGCAGGGCATTCAGTGGAAATTTTAAACAAGTGTGATCAAGATCCTGAAGCCTTTCTTCTAAGAACAGGAGATGAAACATGCCTTTACCAGTACTGAAGACAAAGCACAATCAAAGCAATGGCTACCAAGAGGTGGAAGTAGTCCAGTCAAAGCAAACGTGGATTGGTCACAAGTAAAAGTCATAGCAACAATTCAAAAAACTCACTATTCAAAATACCCATGGCATTTTGCTTATTGAGTTTCTGGAGGGCCAAAATACAATACCATCTGCTGATTATTATCAGTGTTTTGAGAAAGTTAGCTAAAGCTTTAGCAGAAAAATACCTAGGAAAGCTTCACCAGAGTCCTTTCCTCACCACGACAATGCTCCTGCTCCTTTCCTCTCATCAAACAAGGGCAATTCTGCAAGAGTTTCATTGGAAATCATTAGGTGTCCACCTTTCAGTCCCAACTTGGCTCCTTCTTACTTCTTTTTGTTTCCTAACCTCAAAAAATTTGTAAAAGGAACCCATTTTTCTTCAGTAATAATAATAATAATAAAAAAGATTTCACTGACATAGTTAAATTCCCAGGACCCTCAGTTATTTAGGGATGAACTAAATGCCTGGTATCATTGCTTACAAAAGTGTCTTGTTCCTGATGGAGCTTATGTTGAGAAATAAAGTTTATATTTTTTATATTTATCTTTTAATTCCATTTTCTACAAACTTTTTGAAGTCCCCTTGTATACAAGCATAGTCTAGCCTCACATTTTTCTATTTTACTAAACTACTTTGACATTTCTGGTAATCGGTTTTGTTTTGTTTTTTTGAAAGCTCAAATTAGGAAAGAAAATTAATAAAATTATTCTCTGCAAAGCTGTCACATAAATGTCTATTCTCTGAAGTCTTCACATGAAATCTAACTTTATGTGTATTTATTTCACATCACACATACATATACAAACAAAATAAGAAAATTTTATGCTGAAAACTAAATTGGATGAAAACATCCATTCTGAGTATTTTTCTGAGAAGAAAGAACTACTAGATAACTAAAATACAAAGACCCTACAGATTATATTTGAGCAAAATAAAGTGCCACTCAGCTATATACCATTACATTGAGATTTACATATCTATAATCCATGTGGACACAGAATTCTAATTTATAAAAATACCTACACTTTATACAGTCTTTGTTTTCTGATTTTAACCATAGTTCTCTTATTTTTCTTGATACAGTTTTATTACTTTTATTTCATAACTTTTATAAACCATTCTTGCAGTTACTAATTCCTCTAACTTTTAGTTTACAAATTTTTTGTTGTTATATCCCTTAGTTTCCTTTTTCCCTTAAATTACTAAGTTGGATGCGCAGTACACATTATCTATTTTATTTTTTTAAAAAAGGTAAAAGTCATGACTTAAAAGTGATAAAATACAATTGCAGCAGTGAGAAACAACCATTGAAGATGCTTGCACCTGGATTACAGTTTCTCTCTTCAACAAGTTCAACAGCATGTAGCATCATCCTAGCTAGTTTACAGGCACATTGTAATAGGCATCTCTGACACTGTAATGTCAAAAGTACTTCACCAAAAACAGGCAAAGGACTTGAATAGAGATTTCACCACATAAGATACACATATTGCGGCTGGGCGTGGTGGCTCATGCCTATAATCCCAGCACTTTGGGAGGCTGAGGCGGGCGGATCACCTGAGGTCGGGAGTTCAAGACCAGCCTGACCAACATGGAGAAACCCAGTCTCTACTAAAAAATACAAAATTAGCTGGGCATGGTGGCGCATGCCTGCAATCCCAGGTACTCAGGAGGCTGAGGCAGGAGAATCGCTTGAACCCAGGAGGCAGAGTTTGCGGTGAGCCGAGATCTCGCCATTGCACTCCAGCCTGGGTGACAAGAGTGAAACTCTGTCTCAAAAAAAAAAAAAAAAAAGATATGCATATTGCCAATAGGTATATGAAAAGATGCTCAATATCACTAGTCATTAGGGCAATGCAAATCAAACCACGGTGAGATACCACTTCACACCCATGGACCACTTCACACCCATGGCTATTTAAGATGGCTATTATTAAAAAGAAAAACAGAAAATGCTAAGTGTTTGTGAAGATGTAGAGAAACTGAAACTCTTGTGCATTGCTGGTGGGAATGTAAAATGGCACAGTTGCTGTGGAAAACGGTATGGCAAGTCCTCAAAAAATTAAAAACAGAATTACCACATGATCCAGCAGCTGGATTCCGGGTATATACCCGAAAGTGAAGGCAGGGTCTCAAAGAAATATTTGTACACCAATGCATATTTACAGCCAAAAGGTGGAAGCAACCCAGTGTCCATCAAGGAATAAACGAATAAATAATATGTGGTGTATATATACACATAAATACAATAGAATATTATTCAGCCTTTGAAAGGAAGGAAATTTTGACATATGACAACATGGATGAACCTGAAGATATTATGATAAATGAAATAAGCCAGGCATAAAAGGACAAAAAGTTATATGATTCCACTAATAGAAGGTTCCAAAGTAGTCAAATCCATGGAGACAGAAAGTAGATCAGTGGTTACCACAGACTAGGATCATGGGATATGGATACAGGTTCAGTTGAGGAAGATGAGAAAATTTTGGAAATGAATGGTGGTGACAGATGCACAACAATATGGATGTACTTAATGTCACAGAAAAGTATAGTTAAAAGGGATTAAAATATGAACTTTTTATGTTACATGTATTTTACCACAATTTTTAAAACTGAGTTTTGGATATTCTAACTTCCTCATTTGCTTTGCTAGAATTAAAATACGCAGGAAAAAGAGAAAAAAAGTGTAATGTCAGAAACTTCATTCATATTATTTTAACCCCTAACCTCCATGTTCCACAGCCTTTCTAAATAAACATGGAACTGTCAAGCTAAATCTTATACTATCACAGAATAATACAATTTCAGACCAATGATTCAGAGAGCATTGCACAGGTTCAGACAGTGCCTGAGTGGGATATTTTGAGACTTGTTCTGACATCCCTATTTCAAAGTGTCTTCTTCAAAAATTGTCAGACACCAAATTCTCCTGTCATTTGATACAAAATGTCCAGTATTGGTGTCACATGTTTTAGCTATGGGGGTAAAAGGGAGGGGAGAGGAATGAGAGAGGAGGGTAAGTGAGGGAAAGGAAAACTACTGTGACAATTAAAGAAGTACACTTACAGTCTCACCAATACTCCGTTTGCATTTCAGAAATTAGAGAGCAAGGTCCAGAAAGGCTCACACAGAATGGGTGTTTTCGAGAGCTGGATTACCTTCCAAGGAAGATAATATTCAAGAAAAACAAGCTTTCTTAAATAATTGCACTGGAAAACAACATACTAAAACTAATCATTACCTAAATATTAGCAACAACACCCAAATTACTAAAGTTATGATATCTTTTTTTTTTTTTTTGAGACGGAGTCTCACTCTGGAGTGCAGTGGCCGGATCTCAGCTCACTGCAAGCTCCGCCTCCCGGGTTCACGCCATTCTCCTGCCTCAGCCTCCCGAGCAGCTGGGACTACAGGCGCCCGCCACCTCACCCGGCTAGTTTTTTTTGTATTTTTTAGTAGAGACGGGGTTTCACAGTGTTAGTTTAGCCAGGATGGTCTCGATCTCCTGACCTCGTGATCCGCCCGTCTCGGCCTCCCAAAGTGCTGGGATTACAGGATTGAGCCACCGCGCCCGGCCAATATCTTATAATTCAAAGTCTTCTCTTAAGTTTGTGGAGACATCACTTACAATAGCCACAAAGGTCACTGAATAAGAAGAGTTAACATTATTTATTCTGTGCTAGACACTATGCTAAAGGGTTTTGTATGCATATCTCAGCATCCATAATAATTTTATGAAATAAGTACTATTAATCGTACTTTATGAATGAGGAAATGGGGGTTAGATATTGTGACTGAGCAAGATCATACTGTAGTTAATGGCAGTTTGGTGATTAAAAGCCAAGTCTGTCAGATTCTAAAGCCTGTGCTTTTTTCCCCTAACACCTTCATTTTATGGATATGGAAGCTATTATCCTCAAAACGTAAATTTTTCTAAGGTCACATAGAGTCAGATCTCTCAATTCCTGCCCAGTGCAGTTTCCACACACTGCCTTTCAATATCCTATTTTTAAATAATATAATCATGATTAATTTAAAAGTTCTAATGGCATTAAGTAAATCCTAGGTGGTTTAACCCAATTTTTTATATAAATTCTAATAGCTCAGGTACATAAAATACCATAGGCTCAAAAAGGAGTCTTTTTTAAAACTGTAACATCTGAAAGAAATAAACATTACTCAGTGGTAGTTCTTTCTGTTTGCCATAACAACGATAAGGTAAAATTCATAAATGACACACAAACTGCCCTTCTAACATTCCATCTATCTTTCCCTCGGAAAAAACTCATGTGAGATAGATGCCATGGCTCTCAAACCTAAAGCTGGAGCAGAACTTAGAGAACAATGACTTACTCATTGACATGTGTTTTAAATTTTTAAAATCACCCACAGAGCAGATAATGGCTTAACAGGTCACATGAGAAAGTACTAAGGGTTTTAAGTGATTGGGGGGGAAACGGTGTTTAAAAGTTTTTTAGATGAAAAATGGTTATTGGTGATATTTCCACCCAAACAGTAAGGGTGATAGATATTATTCTAAATTATCAGAAAAAGGAGGATTCAAGTTAAAGAAATCAAAGTGCATGATATACTAATTTTAAGTTATATTTGAATTAAATTTGGTTGGGTGCCAAATGGTATGGACTTAAGTGCTATTGAGTATCGAGAGAAAGAACCAATAAAAGGTGGAAGAATGAAAAAGACAGAATAGAAAAAAAGAATATCAAGAGGAAGAAAAAGATAGAATAGGAAGAAAAAGAATATCGAGAGGAAGAATCAATAAAAGATGGAAGAATGAAACAGTGCAACTTGCACTAGACCTCAGAGGACAAAGTCTACAAAAGCAAGGCAATGGGAAGGATAGCAATATTACCACAGCAGTATGTTGTGTCCTGAGACAATAAGTAAACCTGAGCAGAGACAGGTACATAGGGAAAGAAGGGTGGGCAGAGAATGAATCAGTATAGATAGTTTAAATCACAGCTAGAAAAGACTCCAAGTCTAGTTTGAACTCACACGGGTAAGAAATAAAAACTGTCAAAACAATGTCAGAATGTTTTATCTCCAGCATATTAGTAAATAAATTATAAATAAATAATGTTTAATATGACAAGAGAGCGTGAAGAAAGCTGCTTTCATACACTGCTGGTAAGCAAACTATGGAATTGCTTTATTTATGAAAAGCAATTTAGTAAACCTTTAAAATCTTCACATATTTTGACCTAGTAATACCATCTGTAATAATTTATAAGAAAGCAATCAGAAATATAATCAAGTTCCTATTCATAAGTCTGTTCATCACTGTTTATATTGTCAAAAACTGAAAGGAAACTAAATGTTCAATCAATAAGTAAACATCAGTTTAAGTAAACATCAGTTCAATTATAACATAAAACAGTGTGTAGCCATTTAAAATCATGCTTAAAGAGAAATTAATAAAATGTTAAGTACATGATCATTATGATCTAAACTATTTTTAAAATCTGCCTAAGAGTCGGGCACAGTGGCTTATGCCTGTAGTCTTAACATTTTGAAAGACCAAGGTGGGATGATAGTTTGAGCCCAGGAGCTTGAGACCAGCCTGGGCAACATAGTGAGACCTCATCTCTACAAACAAAAAAAAAAAAAAAAAAAAAAATTAGCCAGGCATAGTGGTGTTCACCTGTAGTCCCAGCTCCTCAGGAGGTTGAAGCAGGAGGATCACTTGAGCCCAGGAGATCAAGGCTGCAGTGAGCTGTGACTGTGCCACCATACTCCAGCCTGAGTGTCAGAGCAAGATCTCATCTCAAATAGAACATAATAAAATGAAGTAAATCTGCAAATGCAAAAGAAAACTAAAGAAAAAGTATCCCTAGGTGATGAAATTATTTATCTTTGTTGCACTATTTTCTGAATTGTCCAAAATGGATATAAAAATTGGTATATATTTATGGCTATAAAAAAACTATTATTGAACAATAACACAGATAAAAAAATCAGAAAAAACATACTGCAAGACAAGTGGCCTGGTTTCTTCAGTAGGTCAATATAATGAGAAACAACAACAATAAAGATGACAAAGTATAGAGTGGGATGGGAGCTATTCAAGATTAAGACAGAATTAAGACGTTTAATAAACATAGTGAGAGTCACTGACTCAGTACTAATTTGGAAGGGAAAAAAAAGCCATGAAATATTTTGGCAACAACTGGGGAAATTTGAATATAGACTGGGTATTAAGCTATATTAGAGAATTTCTGTTAATTGTTTGGTGTGATTATGGCATTATGGTTATGTATGAGAATGTCCTATGCAGGAACAGGTCAGTGAGAGATGCCAGTTGAAGAATTTAAAAGTAAAATTTCATGGAAATTGTAATTTACTTTAAAACGGTTCAGGGAAAAAAATGTGCGTGAGTGTGTGTGTGTGTGTGTGTGTGAGAGAGAGAGATGTAATACCAAAATATTATAGATTATTGACTGTAGATATTAGGCATGTGAGTATTCATTGTATTATTTTCCAACTTTGCTATTTTTGAAATTTTTCATTATAAAATGTTTAAAATAGATCACAGAATCTTTGTTAGTTTTGAAAAACAATGGATATGTATTTATAGCAAAGAAAAGAATAATAGCACCAAAGAAAGAAGAGTCTAGAATCAAGTAGGTTAAGTCTGTAGCTATTTTAGTAATTAAGGTTAAAGTAATATGATCTAGATCTGAGTAGTAATGGGGGGGAAGAGAAAAAAAAGAATAATAATTATAATTAAGACTGCAAGAATTGGTAGCAATCTGGTGTAGCTGAGGTGGGAAGCAAAATGTGAAAACCAGAGAGAGCTGATTAACAGAGACAGGAAAAACAGGAAAGTGAAAGGTAGAAGAGCGATGTAGGATGGATGCATGTCCCTTCCAAATTTCATGTTGAAATGTAATCCTCATGTTGAAGGTGAGGCCTAGTGGCAGGGTTTGCGTCATGGGACTGGAGCCCTCGTGAATGGCTTGGTGCGCTTCCTCAGTAATAAGCAAATTCTCTATTAGTTCACATTAGAGCTGGTTTTTAAGAGGTACTTCCTTCTCTCTCTTGCTCTCTCTCTTGCCATGTGTACCTGCTACCCCTGTGCCATCCACCATGAGTAAAAGCTTCCTCATTCAGCCTGCAGACCCATGAGCCAAATAAACACCTTTCCTTAATGAATTACCCAGTCTCAGGTATTCCTTTATACCAATGCAAAACATACTTATACAAAGAGGAAATTTTAAAAAGATAATATGCAGACCAGAAGAAAATACTTGCAAGTCACGTATTTTATAATTCGATCAAATTCAGAATACTACCGATAAAGAATTCTTAGACACCGGGCGCGGTGGCTCAAGTCTGTAATCCCAGCACTTTGGGAGGCCGAGGTGGATGGATCACCTGAGGTCAGGAGTTCAAGACCAGCCTGGCTGACATGGTGAAACCGCATCTCTACTAAAAATTTAAAAATTAGCTGGACATGGTGGCCAGCGCCTGTAATCCCAGCTACTCGGGAGGCTAAGGCAAGAGAATCGCTTCAACCCGGGAGGCAGAGGTTACGGTAAGCCAAGATCGCGCCATTGTACTCCATCCTGGGCAACAAGAGTGAAACTCCGTGTCAAAAAAAAAAAAAATTCCTAGAATTGACTAATAAAAAGACAGAATGACCCAATTAAAAGTGGCAAAAGATTTTAAAAGACCAGATGGCTAATAAGCACATGAAAAGATGCTCAACATAACTAATAATCAGAAAAATGCACACTAAATGCACACTCACTTGAATGACAATAACCAAAATGACAGACAATAAAAAGTGTTAGTGTAGATGTGGAGAAACTGGAATCCACAGACATTGCAGTTGAGAGTATACAATGATGCAGCCACTCTAAAAATTAGTTCAGTAGTTTTCTTGAAGTAACAAGTAAGTTTAATTTACAACTTAGTAATTCCACTTATCTACCCAGGAAAAATGAAAACATATGACCACACAAAGACTTGTATATGAATGTTCATAGCAGCTATTAATAGCAGCCAAATAAATAGTGGAAACAATCTAAATGTCCAACAATTGTGAATGGATACATAATATGGGGTGGTACATTCATATAGTATGAATATGAATTCCTTTATTGAACATTCACACAATATGCTGAATTTTATTACTATTCAACTATAAAAATGAATGAAATATTGGTACATGCTACAACGTGGATGAACTTCAAAAACGTTATGCTACAGGAAGCCAGATGCAAAGGACCAATGTATTATAGGATTCCACTTACAGGAAATGTCCAGAAAGGGCAAAATTACAGAGACAGAAAGTAGATTAACAATTGCTGGTATTAGGTCTAACATTTAAGTCTCTAACCCATCTTGAATTAATCTTCGTATAAGGGGTAAGGAAAGGATCCAGTTTCAGCTTTCTACTTAAATGTTAGACCTAATACCATAAAAACCCTAGACGAAAATCTAGGTAGTACCATTCAGGACATAGGCATGGGCAAGGACTTCATGTCTAAAACACCAAAAGCAACGGCAGCAAAAGCCAAAATTGACAAATGGGATCTAATTAAACTAAAGAGCTT
>NW_016820096.1:889249-902580 GCF_001698545.2 Rhinopithecus bieti | reverse complement strand
AAAAAAAAAAAAAAAAAAAAAAGAAAAGAAAAAAACAATTGCTGTGGGCTAGAAGTGTGTTGTGTCTGCAAATGAGTATCAGAGACCTCTTTGGAGTGATGAAAATATCCTAAAATTGGATTACTGTTTACAAAATTCTATAAATTTACTAAAAATCAATACATTATATATTAAATAAGTAATTCTTATGGTAAGTAAATTATATCTCAATAAAGCTGTTAAAAATAAAGAGTTTAAGATGGTGTTTAATCCATCCAACATTGCTGCCAAGTAGAAATGTTCAGTAAAGGCAGCTAGAAATATAAAATAAACTCAAAAGAAATTTTGCTATCAGCATCAAAATGATAGGCAAGGTCACAAGAATAAGAAACTGGGTGTGGGGGAATATATAAAGAGTGAGGTCTTAGCACCGAGTCTTGAAAAACACCATTAAGTAATTCAGGTACATTTTCCTGACTTTCAAAAGTACGACACAAAACTAAAGTCCTTTCTGTTTTTGTTACTGTTATCACATAATTGATAAAGAAATGAGGCTTTAAAAGTAAAAATGTAGTGAGAAGAGCCACAGAAAACCATGCAACTTTAGGTAATACCCACACTTGGGGGGAAATGCATGCAAACTGTACATTCAGTAGTATACATAATTAGTGTTTTTATTCCCCTACAATGTAACAAAATGAAACCTGTTTCTTTTCTAAAATATAGCTTAGAGCCCTATATTTCCATCATTTGCTAGTCAAAAAATATAAGTTTATGAGAAAAAAGGTTTTCTAAAATTCAGCTCATTTCCATATAGAGCAACATAGGAACATTGGGAGAACAATGCAAATGCTGACACGGGTATATATGGCTGTATTTTTAATAATCTGAAACGTATTATTTAACTTTTCTTAGAAAGTTTAAAAGCTACTACAAAAATAGTTTATAATTTACTAAGATTTGTCTGTGAATCTATACACTACAAATATTATCATTATGCTTTCTCACCAAATAAAGAGCAAAGAATATCTTTTGTTGCTAACTCTAAACACATACTATGGCAAAACACACACACACATTTAGAATGCAACAAATCATTTAGAATAACAGTATTAAAGAAAACACATTATTATTTAATGAAAATAACGGCAATAAAAATAATTAGTATATAGATTGTTTAAATAAACAATAATAAAAATACTAAACATGAAAATCCAGTTCTACACCAATCAGTATATGGTTTTCTGTTAAGTACCATAGAAGAGGTTGTAAATACAAAGTGCTGGAAATTTAGGCCGATAGGTTTAAATGATTCTGCAAATCCTTTAACACAATTTTAAATTCAGAACTCTTTTATTGATCTATCTTGCTTAATGGCATTTATCCAACAAACTATCCTCATCTTCAACATATTTGCCGATAAGCCCTGTAAGCCTGTTAAACTCTGTGTAAATGTCTGTTTTGAATCTGTCTCCCATTAGACTGTAAGGCCCTGTGCTCACTGTCATAGGCACCTCACTGAGCAGCTTGGCACCAAAAAGCTGCTCAATATTTTGTTGAATTAATGAATAATATTAAAATATAATAATATAGGCCAGGCGTAATGGCTCACGCCTGTAATCCTAGCACTTTGGGAGGCTGAGGCGGGCAGATCACTTGAGCTCAGGAGTTCGAGACCAGCCTGGGCAACACGGTAAAACCCCGTCTCTACTACAATACAAAAAAAAAAAAAAAAAAAAGAATTAGCTGAGCATGGCACTGTGTGCCTGTAGTATCAACTACTCAGGCAGGAGAATTGCCTGAACCCGGGAGGCGGTGGTTGCAGTGAGCCAAGATCGTGCCACTATACTCCAGCCTGGCAATAGAGCAAGACTCTGTCTCAAATTATCTATCTATCTATCTATACACACACACACACACAGATAGATAGATAGATAGATAGATAGATAGATAGATAGATAGATAGATAAAATAACACAATATAAAAAAGCTTCATGTGATTTAATAGTATGAACACTAAGACAACCGTAAGATGATCAGGTTTCCATATTCTATAAATTTAAAATGCTCTTAGTGTAAACAATTGGAATTTTGTTGACTACATAGTCTTGTGTACTATGAGAGTACACAAGAAATAAATTTCTACCTTCTCTAGACTTTATTTTTTTCTTTTCACTTATTCATTACAGTCAATGGATACTTTTCTAGGCTGGGAATGTGTTTTTTAGACATCTTAGTAGTTATTTTAACAAAATTTCAGATAACAAAACACTGTGCTTACTCTGTGGTATTCATCATCCATTCATATAACAAATATAACCACCTACTATATATGCCAAGAACTGAAAAGAACATCAGGGAACAAAACAGATCAAGCCCCTGCCCTCAGGGAGCTCATATCCTAGTAAATCACATTACAGTGGGACTGTGCATTCCACTTTTATTTCTTAGGGTCATTTAATTACAGAAACAAAAATGATGGTGGTGTTGGTTTTATGAACTGAGTCCTCTTACGATGTTAAATTTGTCGAATTCTACAGAACATGTTACCTTACTAAGTGGAAGCAGAAACCAGAATATTTCATTCTGGTAGCTTTAAACTACTATAATTCTAGTGACTATTTCCAAAGAAAATATCTCCACGAAGCCTTTTAGAAAATCAATTGAGGTAATTCTGAATGACTATTTCTATTTTGGTAATGTTCTAATAATTTAAATATGTGTGGACATATGTGTTGTGTATGCATGTATATACACACACATACATGTCTATTTGTACATATGTATATGGATGTGAACATATGTTTTAATAGTGTATGTGTACCCACACATATTTTTGTAATAGGATAAAGTACTTAAAGAATATACCTGGCACTGTCTACAAGCTGTTCATTCTGAGTAACATTTCTTTGGTAATTCAGTTGTTTTCAATTTATTTTAGAAGCAAGCAGAAATTTTTATACTATGCTGTCCTGGTCATTATAGGGTGATGTCATCCTGTCATCACTGCAGCAGCTGCATCGTAATAACTTGCTGGTAGTACTTAATTTCATGGTAAGTATAATTCATTTTTCCCCATATAAATGATTTTCTCTAATTTATTTCAAAATGTAAACAGTAAAAAGACAAATGAGGGACAGGGCCTGCAGGTTAAGAGGTAACAATGTACTTCTCCTGGCACTGTCTCTAAGCTAGAATGAACTGAGGTGCAACATTTAATTTCTGTAAGTTTCATTTTCACCATCTGCAGTGGGGAAGGGGGGTGTATAAGTGAGGAGACTGAAACAGTAAGTCTAACTTGCTATCATTTCATGACCACTAAGTGGAAATAAGCCACTGACTCACAATGTATCATAAAAATAAATAAAATTTCCCTCAAATTTAATGTAATTTGATTCTACATACACTAAAGAAACAGCCAATAGAAAAAATGCACAAGACTAAGACCCAGATTCCCAACTCTGTTAGAATCATCAGACTACATTCTTTTTCTGAATGTATGTTTGGGAATAAGTATAATATACTGGTAAAAGTATATATATGGTAGGCTCTTTTAAGTATTCTAATGATGACTTACTTGCACAAATCAGCCTTTATGAGCACTCTTTGTCTTTTAAAATGTGGTGCCTAATAGTTAGATTACCAATTTTCACAAAAATTTTCTTCTAAAATGGGCTTCTTCGAAATAAAAAAAATAGGTTTCATCCTGTAGACACAGCACCATATTTTTCTAGCTCTTTAGCAATGTTCAGTTCTACTCAAATACATATGATATGCTTGAAAATATCAAAGACAAATTTCTATAACTGTCTAGCTAAGGGATTAAGTTTCTTGCTCATCATTAGAAATAAAATGGCTCTAAATACGTCTTCATTTGGCAAGCCAAGTCTCTGAAAATGTTTCTAGCAAATTAGCCCTGGAAACTCATCAAAATCTGTTTACTACAGTGAAATTCCTTAACGATTTGTTAGCCAAGTTCGTTTGTAATCTTCTCCTTAAACACATACACTAATTAGTGTTCCACACAGAAATGTCCTTTAATATTTCAGCTCTAATTTTAGAATTTTATTATATCAATATAAATTTTCCTTAAGAACTTCAAAATGAAAAGTAACCAATTTTGAAATGAAAAGCTGGAAAAAATTAGGAAATAGTATCTTCCATTAAAAGATCACTAGTAAAAGATTAGTATCATTAAAGCTTCTCAACTAATATATAATTACAACTAAACTCTGGATATTTAATAAGCATTCCTATAAATTCCTTGTATTGGCTTAAAACTAATAAGACTCATATAGACGCTAACTGTAGCAATATATTTGTGGTTACATGCAATTACTTTTGAGAAAGGCATGAGTCTCAAACTACAGAACACAAAATATAAAAGGAACAGCATTGTCTTCCTCTGCTTTAACCTGTTTTTATTATAATTGCATTCGTACAAATATATTCCCCTCCCTGAAAATGCAAAATAAAATAGGAAAGGAATTAAGCTAGTCATTTTCCCTTAGTTAGTTCCACATCTGAAACACTTGAGAAAGATCAAAGTGTTGCCTAGAAGGGTCCTAAATTATATGACTGACTTAGTTCAACACAGTTATACTGTGATGTGCAAAAGGATTTGGTTCTAAAGTCAGATTAAGGCAAAAAAAAAAAAAAAAAAGTCAAAATAACCCTTCAAAAGTCCCTCAAATTGCCTATACAGTATACTGTACATTGTTCTGTGCATATTTTAATCTCTTTATATAAATCCAACTCAGCTAGCTTCTCCTCTAGCATTGGAATAGATCACCAAAGTAGGTAGCTTGCATTTGGCATCTATGCTGTTTCAAAAATTTTCTTTACTTGGGAAAAAAGAGGCATTTTTGCTACTTTTCTCCCTGGTTTGGTGTTGTTTTCAACTTTAGTTGAATTCTAGCAAATTAAATGCACATATGATATGATTCTACTGAATATGACAAGCATTTGAATTTTCATTCAGTAGAGTTCATGGAAGAAATGACATTTGGGAGAACCTCTGAAGGCTGAAACAGCCCTGAAATGGAGGGGAAGAAAGAGCATTCCCAGTGAAGGGAATTTCAATACCCAGAGGAGCTTCAGTACAGTAGTGAAAATAGAAGCCAGAATACAAAAAGGGAATGGGAGGAAGAAAAAACACTAGGCAAACATTATTTTCTTTAAATTATAAGACAAATGAAAATAGGGAAATATGCCAGTAGCTTAAAGGAAAAGCAAAATACAAGAAAATATTTTGTTTATTTTGTTTGTTTTGTTGTTATAGGTTTTATTTTTTCCTTGGGCACTGATAAATGTGGAACAAATGTGAAAAGTATTATTTTTACATTCTTTCTCTGATGCTTGTCTTATTACCAAACTACCATTTGCTGCCAAGAGGACACAGTGTCCAGCAAACCGTATCTGTTTCTATAAAAAGATCAGAAAAGAAAAACATCAAGGAGACTATCTGATTAGACAAAACCTGCCTCCTTTAAAAGAGTCTGCATTAATTTTAAGAAAACAGTATTTGCAAGAAATTTTCTTTAAAACTTTCAGGCATACAGCATTTTAGCTCACTTTCTTTTACTAATTTCAAAATAATTTCCAAGAATTCCTAACTTGGCACTATAAGTGAACTTTATCCAACAGTGACAACTTATACCTAAGTCCAAATTTCCTAATGTAATATAAAAATGGCTTTACATAAAATTACCTACAAATACTACTATTACATAAGCGAAACAAAATATCACGTAAGATTAGTAGTCTTCTAAAGCAGAAGTATTTTCAGTGAAAAGATGGAAGTTTCTTTATGCCATTATAGAGACAATAATTTAAGAGACTACATTTTATTTAGATTTGACTCTTCTGCACCTAGTACAGTAGTTGATATATATCAGGAATATTCGTTTCATGAATGAAGAAAGGTTTTTAAATGATCCCTCTAATCATCTATCCTATCTCCAAAAAAACCTACATAACAAATCTCCTCGTCCTATTTGAGGTCATTTAACAACAGAAGTAGTTGTTTTGCCATTCCCATTGTAGAAAATAAGTGAAGACCTAAGCCAGACTGTCACTGATTTTACCTTTCTTCTATCCTAAAAGGAAACAACAAACACTATGAATACTCTAACCATCCCAATCTAACTTCCCCAAACCAAACACACATACCCACAAACACAAACACCACCATATCACACTCATAAAACCACCACGCAATTAAATCTACTCTAAAACTCAGAATAGAACAGAATATTTAAAGCACTGACTTGATAATCCTTCTCACCTAAAATTTCACATAAATTGTCTTTTATTAAAGTCGGGCAGATATGGAATGTGATTACTAACAGTGCAATTGCACTAAAATGATACAGAAATATTTACTGAACATCTACTATGTGCCAAGCACTGTGTTAGGCATTACATACACATTTGAGGTAAGTATGTTTTACCTGTTTTACAGGAAAAGAAACTGAAGCTCTCCAAGACCAAGTAACCTACCCATATTTCAAACCCTATCCTGCTAAAATCCACCAAGTACTTTTCCATTATAGGACTAAAATATGAAAATTTATTAAACATTTGGTGGATGTTACGCACTGTGAAGATACAGCAGAAAGTGTACCACCATAACTGTCCCTATTTTCAAGCATTTAACAATAGGTATGTAAATTTTTATTAAAAATATATTATATTTATTAAACATTATTAAATATAATATGCTCACTTGTTTAAAAAATTAGCATATAAGTACTAATGAAAAGTACTGCTAGTTCATTAAGCAATATCATGTATTTTTATACAGAAAAAAAAAAATACACTCAATTTCATAACACCATTCAGATTATAGGCAATTTCATCCTCTTCTCTATTGAGATGTGCTTCAACCTTGTTAGATACTCACTTAGAAGTTGTCTTTTTACATGAGCAAAAATAATATTTTCTTCAAACAACAGAAAATTGATGGCTTGTCTGTGAATCAATGTAAACTGCACATCCTTTGAAATATGAAACAGTTTCGTTAAAAGGCTATTTAAAAAGAGTAATTCCTAGCAATGTAGAAGTAAATTGCCTTTCTAGAAAGTTGACTATACTAATCAATCCTTTAAATCACAGTTTATTGTACTTTAACAGATTACTCTTCATAATTAAGAGATATGTTTTATGAGATGAACTACAAAACAATACAGCAAAATCACAATCCTTTATAAATTTTTCATCTGAGAACATACGTATGTGATAAGTGGGCATAGTGGTGGTCCCACAAATACAAGAATACACTGACTATCACATCATTTGTTTCCATTTTTTTAATTAAAAAAATAACCATTTTATAGCCTTCCTTTCACTAATTAGTTAATTAATGGATAGCTACATTTAGTAAAACAATGCCCTAGAGGAGAAAGAAAGCAGTTCATATGAGAGGGTTTAGTAACACAGCTTTGGAGCCCTTCTGAAAATTACTTGATAAAAGTACTAACATTCTGCCAGTTGCTGAGACAGGTGCTACTGCCAATCAGCAGCATTTGCTGAAGCACATTCTAAAGATTACTAATTAATCCCTATACTGAAACCAATGATTGCCTGTCATTTTGCTATGACCACCATATTTTTTAAAATTGTCACCAAAAAGAAACAAGAAAAGAGTCATGAAGTACAGCTCTAGATAAAATATAACCCCAGGTAAGCTCTGCATCTATTTACTTAGTTATATCTTTTCAGGTATTCTTTATATGAAACTCAAAGCATTGGCTGGAGTCCTGGGATCCTACAGCCTCTCCACATTCTATTTCTCATTTACTTCTATTTACCACAAATACATAAAAGTATTTCTGAAATATTGAGGAAAAAGAATCATACCATATAAGACTGCATTTTCTTTGTTGTTGTTGTTAAATTTCGAACCTTTCGATCTTAAACTCAAGATAAATATGACTTGTGGAGACATTTTCCAGATTACACCTGTATTTTTATCAGAACTCACCCACACTCCCCTGCCTTTATTCCCACCATGCATATATCCCTGCACACTTTGTTTTACCACCATCATATCCTACCTTCATTATCTGAACACTGTTCAGAATTTAACAAATATTAAAATAGTCAATCCTTCCAAATCTTGGCAATTATAAAATATTCTGAAGATCTTTAAAACTATACTAGCACAAGATGCCAAAGAAATTATTTTTAATCCGTCTGAAAACATATTAACATATGTAGACAAAGATAAAATATATTTGAAGGTTCATGATTTTCCATCTTTTTAATGTTGTAAGTTAACATTGATTTTTGAATCTCAAGTAATTCTATGATCTACCATGTTTTTAAAGTTGCTTTCATTCAACTGTACATGCCCTGACCTCCACAATGACCTCTACAAAAGCAGTTGTACACTTTACTGTGGTGCAAATCCTCACGGACAAGTTGAACCTGTTCTTTTTGGCACTGAGCCCTTGTGCTGAACACACAGCTGAGATTTATTATAAAAGGGGAACTAAGGGGCATTATTTCACAACATTTATCCTTCACATACAGCCAAGTATAATCTTTTACAACCTTTGAGAGCTCTTAAGTAAACAGATTTTCTCTTAATTGCAGAGTTTTTTATTTGTCACCAATCATATGGCATATTCAGATTCATTTTACATTAGCAAAAAGCTAGCACACAAAGCATATATGCTAACAGTTATAAAAATTACTCTCCTTTCTTAATATTTATTTAAAAATAAGACTTTTAATCTTCAGATCTGAGGGTAATTACCTGCATTGCTGTCTTTAGTGAGAGCAATGTAATAACATAATTAGTAAAAACCTGCCTTCAAAGATCTGTACTTTAAAAGTAGGTTACAAAAAACCCAACTTGCTATAGCACTCTTATAGGTCTTTATTTTATACTGTCTTGTGTTTTCTTTTAATTTCAAAGTTCAACTGTAATTCAGGCATTCCCATAGCATTTTAAAAACACTTCTCATTCTAACAACTTTGAACTGGACTCTGATATCCAAGACTGCTGCCTGGCAACTTTCTCAACACATCTGATATCATGTGGGAGGGAGGAATTTCATGAGTTCTAAGAAATATCTATAATAACAGGAATTACCACACCATTTAAGTTAATTCTTCAAGATTTGCTAATTGATCTAGCATCAACACTTGCCTTGTTGAAAGCAAAGAAACAAATACAACCTCAAAAGTATTCTATCCTGAAAGTCATGTTCAAACTAGCTTATCAGCTAATTGCCCAACATTAAGGACACTAAAATACATTGATTCAGGTGAATACTTCCTTGCTCAAAATTCTTCTAATTTTTTTTCATTAATAGCAAATGTACAGACAATTTTATGATGCCTGTAGAGCTTTTCACAAAGATTTTTTGAAATGATTCAATATTAAACTGATTTTTTAATGGTGAAAAAAACCTAATGACACGATTTTAGGTATTAGCAGCTCCACAGCAAGTAAAACAGGCATGTTCATACACAGTACCAAATATGCTTTGTCTTCCCTCAACAAAGAAATTTCTTTCTTTAAACTTTAACATTTTGAACAACATAACCTTATTGTTCCAGTTCTAAGGAAAATGTTTTAAATAATTTATATCCTTAATATTGTCTCCCTATACCCAATGAATTCATGTAAATGTTCATGAGTTTTTACATTTATCACTAAAACCGAAAACGTTTTTTTCTGGAAATATACAACCTTTTGGAAAAAAGCAATTACTTTGAAGTGTTTTTCAAGTGTTATATCTTTAAATAGATATAAATTAGCATGTAAGAAAATTACAACCAGCTATACTCATAATATTAATCTACACTACATAAGACAACATAAAAATTGATAATATCTATAAAAGATGCATTAACTACGTAAAAAATGCCTCAAGACCTGATCCTACACAATGTTCTCACATTCTGTCAACATTGGTGGTTTTTAAATGCCTAAGGCCTCTAACTCATTTTGAAACATACGTGCTTCAAGATTTCCATAATACCCAAAACTATTCTTGGTGAAGTCATGAGTTAACTACAGGTTAACCACCAAATAACTTAAAGAACAATCTTATTCTGTATTTATTTTGTTTCTTCATACCACACAGCTTTCCCATCTATATATCTTCTCTCTAGCAAGAACACAAGCATATAAACTATCAGCCTATGACTCCTCATATTAAATGTGCCCTTAGACTAACACAATGTTAAAAGCATGGGGCTTTAGAGTTCTGAACAGTCAAATCTTGGCTCTACTTTGAGCTTTAACTTAAAAAAAAAAAAAAAAGTCTCAGCCTGGCGCGGTGGCTCACGCCTGTAATCCCAGCACTTTGGAGGCCAAGGCAGGCGGATCACGAGGTCAGGAGATCGAGACTATCCTGGCTAACACGGTCAAATCTTGTCTCTACTAAAAAATAACAAAAAATCAGCCGGGCACCAGTGGTGGCGGGTGCCTGTAGTCCCAGCTACTCGGAAGGCTGAGGCAGGAGAATGGTGTGAACCCAGGACATGGAGCTTGCAGTGAGCAGAGGTCGCGCCACTGCACTCTAGCCTGGGCGACAGTGAGACTCTGTCTCAAAAAAAAAAAAAAAAAAAAAAAGAAGAAAAATGTCTCAGTTTCACTTGTCAAGAATTAAATAAATATATTTAAAGGATATAAAATTTGTGTCTACAAAATGCTACCCACTATTATTACTTCATCATCATCAACAATAGGAAGAGAAGCAGGAAGAGAGGGAATATTTTGCACATCTCTACAGATTGTTGTTTAATATTACAAGATAAAATCACTAACTTCCAAAAGTCTGTAAGTTAGAACTCAAGGCATCTTCCTGCAGAAACAATGTTATAAATGATGTTATAGTTTAAGACTGACAATATATAAAACACATAAATTATGATAAATTTAGTCTCAGGCCCTGGGAACAATTCAGGAGAGAGAAAAAAAAAATTACTTTATCTTTCCTAAAGGTAAGCCTAGCCTTGGGCAAAAATTTAAAATTTCTTAAATTATAGCTTTTCCGCATTTTGTCTTTTGCATTCTTACCCAGCACTTAGTACCTTTCCCAGGCATTGTATGTTCCCATAACACAGTATCAACAAGCTCTTAACTGAAAACACTCCACTCAAACCTACTATGAGTTTTAATAGTGATGCCTGATCTTAAGTCATCAACCTACATATAATACAATCAAAACTTCTTGGTGTCAGTAAGGCGTCAAGAGGAAAGAGACTGAACTGCATGATTTTACTTAGCAGACCTCTGGTTCTGATTATAGTGTTTTTTTAAAAAAAAGTGAAACTTTTTTTCTTGAACAAAATACAAAACAGTAGTGCCTTTAAAGAAATGAGCTAAGAACCATTCACTTCTCATTTTTTATCTTGATTAATGTTTTTAAATTTTTAGTGTCAACAAAGATTATCCAGGCCAATTTTTTTCATCTTCATACTTCCCAATGTAAAAATCTGATTCCCAAAAGTCACTAACATCTTTCACAATGACTCAAATTAGAGTAGCATGAGGAATTCCATGAGGACTTGGAAAGGCACAGAAAACGAATAATTTGAATGTCTATAAATAATAAAATTCAGGGAATCTCAGAAGTAGACATAATATTAAAGATCATCTCCAATCCTAGTAACCACTGAAGTTTTAAATCCCCATGCCAATATCCTTACCTATGGCTAGACATCTCACCACATACCAAGACAGGCCACAGCACCAAAATAGGCAAGAGTATGCCTGGGTCTCCAAATAAATCCACTGAAGTATACAACTTACATGAATGACAGATGAAATATATGTGACAAGGACAAAATTCAATGTATCTATTAATGCACACAGACACAGTATTAATCTCACAAAAGCTTAACCAGAACTTTTCTTCTCTACAGATTCCTTGTCCCTTAAGACTTTGTAGGATACACGATTCTTACAAAAGGCAGATATGGGCATACTTCGGAGATATGCAGGTTCAGTTGCAGATCCTTGCCATAAAGTGAGTCACACACATTTTTTGTTTATTTCCTAGTGCATGTAAAAGTTATGTTTATACTCTACTGTAGTCTAGTAAGTGTGCAATAGTATTATGTATAAAACACAGTACATACATCTTAATATAAAATACATGATTACTAAAAAATGTTAACCATGTGAACCTTCAGCAAATTGTATCTTTTTGCTGGTGGGAGGTCTTGCCTGGATGTTGATGGCTGCTGACTGATCAGGGTGGTGGTGGTTGCTGAAGTCTGAACTAGCTGTGGCAATTTCTTAAAATGGCACAACAATGAGGTTTGCCACATTGATTTACTCTTCCTTTCATGAAAGATTTCTCTGTAGCACATGACGCTGTTTGATAGCATTTAACCCACAGAACTTCTTTCAAAACTGGAGTCAATTCTCTCAAATACTACCACTGCAGAGTGAACAGGCAAACTACAGAATGGGAGAAAAGTTTTGCAATCTATCCATCTGACTAAGGACTAATATCCAGAATCTACGAAGAAATTAAACTAATTTACAAGAAAAAAACAACCCCATCAAAAAGTGGGCAAAGGATATGAACAGACACTTCTCAAAACAAGACATTTATGCAGCCAACAAACACATGAAAAAAAAGTTTATCATCACTGGTCATTAGAGAAATGCAAATCAAAACCACAATGAGATACCATCTCACACCAGTTAGAATGGCAATCATTAAAAAGTCAGGAAATAACAGATGCTGGAGAGGATGTAGAGAAATAGGATGCTTTTACACTGTTGGTAGGAGTGTAAATTAGTTTAATCATTGTGGAAGACAGTGTGACGATTCCTCTAGGATCTAGAACTAGAAATACCATTTGACCCAGCAATTCCATTATTGGATATATACCCAAAGGATTATAAATCATGCTACTATAAAGACACATGCACACGTGTGTTTATTGAGGAACTATTCACAATAGCAAAGACTTGGAACCAGCCCAAATGTCCATCAATAATAGACTGGATTAAGAAAATGTGCCACATATACACCATGGAATACCATGCAGCCATAAAAAAGGATGAGTTTATGTCCTTTGCAGGGACGTGGATGAAGCTGGAAACCATCATTCTCAGCAAACTATCACAAGGACAGAAAACCAAACACCACATGTTCTCACTCATAAGTGGGAGCTGAACAATGAGAACACATGGACACAGAGAGAGGAACATCACACACCGGGGCCTGTCAGGGGGTGGGAGACTGGGGGAGGGATAGCATTAGGAAAAATACCTAAATGTAAATGACAAGTTGATGGGGGCAGCAAACCAACATGGCACATGTATACCTACGTAACAAACCTGCACATTGTACACATGTACTGCAGAACTTAAA
>NW_016820096.1:863257-888195 GCF_001698545.2 Rhinopithecus bieti | reverse complement strand
ANCCTGCACGTTATGCACATGTACCCTAGAACTTAAAGTATAATAATAATAAAATAAAATAAAATAATAATTAAAAAAAGAACCTAAAAAAATTCTAGATGTCATCTTCTTTCAATAGAAGGATGTTTAATCTACATTGAAAAATCAGTTGTTCTGGGTAGCCACTTTTATGTTATAGAATTGGCATTTTTCCTTAAATTCCATGAATTAACTTCTGCTAGCTTCAGACTTTTCTTCAGAAGCTTTCTCACCACTCTCAGTCTTCATAGGACTGAAGAGAGTTACAGATTAGGACCTAGATTAGACTTTGACTTAAGGGAATATGTTGTGACTGGTTTGCTGTTTTACCCAGACCACTGAAACTTTCTCCATATAAACAATAAGCCTGTTTCATTTTCTTATCATTCATGTGTTCACTAAAGCAGCACTTTCAATTTCCTTCAAGAATGTTTCTTTTGGAGTAGCACTTTTAACTTTTCCTTTGCATTCACAATTTGTCTCAGTGTTCAGCACAAGAAGACTAGCTTTTGGCCTATCTTGGTTTTCCACTGCCTTCCTTAGGAACCTTAATCATTTCTAGCTTTTGATTTAAAGTCAGACATATGTGACTGTTCTCTTCACTTGAACACTTAGAGGACACCGCAGGGTTTTAATTGGCCTATTTTAAATATTGTTGTGTCTAAAGGAATAGGGAGGCCAGAGGAGAAGGAGAGAGATGAGAGATGGGGCAATTGGTGGAGTAAAACACACGTAACATTTATCGATTGCTTCCTATTTTATATGGGTGTGGTTCCTGGCAGCCTAAAACAATTATAATGGTAACATCAAAGATCACTGATCATATTTCAGCACAACAGACATAATAATAAAAAAGTTGGGGGGAGGGGCCAAGATGGCCAAATAGGAACAGCTATGGTCTGCATCTCTCAGCGAGACCAATGCAGAAGGAGGGTGATTTCTGCATTTCCAACTGAGGTACCCAGTTCATCTCACTGGGACTGGTCAGGCAGTGGGTCCAATCCACGGAGGGTGAACAGAAGCAAGGGTGGGGCGGCGCTTCACCCAGGAAGTACAAGGAGCTGGGGGACCTCCCTCCCCCAGCCAAGGGAAGCTGTGAGAGACTATGCTATTCAGCCCAGATACTAGGCTTTTCCCACGGTTTTTGCAATGTGCAGATCAGGAGATTCCCTCATGTGCCTACACCACCAGGGCCCTGGGTTCAGGCACAAAACTGGGCAGCTGTTTGGGCAGACACCGAGCTAGCTGCAGGAGGTTTTTCTCATACCCCAGTGGCGCCTGGAACCCCACCAAGACAGGACCAATCACTCCCCCAGAAAGGGGGCTGAAGCAGAGAGCCAAGTGGTCTCACTCAGCCAGTCCCACTCCCACAGAGCCCAGCAAGCTAAGAACCACTGGCTTGAAATTCTCACTTCCAGCACAGCAGTCTGAAGTGAACCTAGGTCAATTGAGCTTGGTGTGGGGAGAGGCATCCGCCATTACTGTGGCTTTAGTAGGCGGTTTTCCCTGACAGTGTTAAGGAGGCTGGGAGGTCTGAACTGGGCAGAACTCAACACAGCACAGCAAAACAGCTGTGGCCAGACTGCTTCTCCAGATTCCTCTTCACAGAGAAGGGCATATCTGAAAGAAAGGCAACAGCCCCAATCAGGGGCTTACAGACAAAACCCCCATCTCTCTGGGACACAGCACCTGATGGAAGGGGTGGTCGTGGGCACAGCTTCATCAGATTGAATCATTCCTGCCTGCCAGCTCTGAAGAGGGCAGCTGATCCCGACAAGAGGAATTCTCCCAGCACAGTGCACCAGCTCTGCTAAGGAACAGACTGCCTGCTCAAGTGGGTCCCTGACCCCCGTGCCTCCTGACTGGGAGACACCTCCCAACAGAGGTCGACAGACACCTCATACAGGAGAGCTCAGGCTGGCATCAGGCTGGTGCCCCTCTGGGACAAAGCTTTCAGAGGAAGGGGCAGGCAGCAATCTTTGCTATTCTGCAGCCTCCACTGGTGATACCCAAGTGAACAGGGTCTGAAGTGGACCTCCTGCAAACTGCAGCAGACCTGCTGCAGAAGGGACTGTTAGAAGTGCTAGTAAATAGAAAGCAACAACATCAGCATCAACATAAAGGACCCCCAATCAAAAACCCCACCCAAAGGTCATCAGCTTCAAAGATCAAAGGTAGATAAATCCACGACGATGAGGAAAACCAGCGTAAAATGCTGAAAATTCCAAAACCAGAATGCCTCTTCTCCATTACAACTCCTCTCAAGCAAGGGCACAAAACTGGATGGAGAACGAGATTGATGAACTGACAGAAATAGGCTTCAGAAGTTGGGAAATAATAAACTCCTCTGAGTTAAAGGAGTACGTTCTAACTCAGTGCAAGAAAGCTAAAAACCTTGACAAAAAGTTACAGGAACTGCTAACTAGGATACCCAGTTTAGAGAGGAACATAAATGACATGATGGAGCTGAAAAACACAGCATGAGAACTTCGTGAAGCATACACAAGTATCAATAGCCGAATCCGTGAAGCGAAAGAAACGATATCAGAAATTGAGGATCAACTTACCGAAATGAGGTATGAAGACAAGATTAGAGAAAAAAGAATGAAAAGAAACAAACAAAGCCTCAAAGACATATGGGACTATGTGAAAAGACCAAACCTACGATTGATTGGTATAACTGAAAGTGACGGGGAAAATGAAACCAAGTTGGAAAACACACTTCAGGGTATTATCTAGGAGAACCTCATCAACCTAGTAAAACAGGCCAACATTCAAATTCACGAAATACAGAAAACACCACTAAAATACTCCTCCAGAGGGGCAACCCCAAGACACATAATCACATTCTCCAAGGTTGAAACAAACGAAAAAATGTTAAGGGCAGCCAGAGAGAAAGTTCAGGTTACCTACAAAGGGAAGTCCATCAAACTTTAACAATGGCTCTCTCTGCAGAAACCACACAAGCCAGAAGAGGGACCAACATTAAACACTCACATATATATTCTATATTTTATATATTTATTTATATATATATGGAGAGAGAGAGAGAGAGACTTGCTCTTGTCGTCCAGGCTGGAGTACAGTGGCGTGATCTCAGCTCACTGCAATGTCCGCCTCCCGGGTTCAAGATTCTCCTGCCTCAGGCTCCCAAGTAGCTGGGATTACAGGCGTATGCCACCACGCACGACTATTTTTTGAGAGACAGGGTTTTGCCATGTTGGCCAAACTGGTCTTGAATTCCTGACCCCAAGTGATCCACCCATCTCGGTCTCCCAAAGTACTGGGATAACAGGCATGAGCCATCCTGCCTGGCCTCAACATTCTTGAAGAAAAGAATTTTCAACCCAGATTTTCATATCCAGCCAAACTAAGCTTCATAGCGAAGGAGAAATAAAATCCTTTCCAGACAAGCAAATCCAGAGGGATTTTTTTCACCACCAGGCCTGCCTTACAAGAGCTCCTGAAGGAAGCACTAAATATGGAAAGGAAAAACCAGTACCAGTCAATGCAAAACCACCCCAAAATATAAAGACCAATGGCACTACAAAGAAACTGCATCAACTAATGTGTAAAATAACCAGTTAGCATCAAGATGACAGGATTAAATTCACACATAAAAATATTAACCTTAAATGTAAATGGGCTAAATGCCCCAATTAAAAGACACAGACTGGCAAATTGGATAAAGAGTCAAGACCCATCAGTGGGCTACTCAGGAGACCCTCTCACATGCAAAGAAACACATAGCCTTAAAATAAAGAGATGGAGGAATATTTACCAAGCAAATGGGAAGCAAAAAAAATACAAGGGCACTACATAATGGTAAAGGGATCAATGCAACAAGAAGATCTAACTATCCTAAATGTACATGTACCCAATACAGGAGCACCCAGATTCATAAACCAAGTTCTTAGAGACCTACAAAGAGACAGACTCCCACACAAACTCCCTCCCAATAGTGGGAGTCAATATTAGACTGATCAACAACACAGAAAATTAAGAAGGATATACAGGACTTGAATTCAGATCTGGACAAAGCAGACCTAATAGACATCTACAGAACTCTCCACCTCAAGTCAACAGAAAATATTCTTCTCAGTGTTACACAGCACTTATTCTAAAATTGACCACATAATTGGAAGTAAAACACTCCTCAGCAAATGGAAAAGAACGAAAATCATAACAAACGGTCTCTCAGACAACAGTGTAATCAAATTAGAACTCAGGATTAATAAACTTACTCAAAACCGCTGAACTACATGGAAATTAAGCAACCTGCTCCTGAATGACTACTGGGTAAATAACGAAATTAAGGCAGAAGTAAAGAAGTTCTTTGAAACCAATGAGAACAAAGACACAGCATACCAGAATCTATAGGAAACAGCTAAGACAGTGTTAAAAGGGAAATTTACAGAACTAAATGCCCGCATCAGAGGCTGGAAAGCTCTCAAATTGACACCCTAACATCACAATTAAAAGAACTACAGAAGACCAAAGAAATTCAAAAGTTAGCAGAAGACAAGAAATAACTAAGACCAGAGCAAAACTGAAGGATATAGAGACAAAAAAAAATCCTTCAAAAAAATCAATGAAACCAGGAGCTGGATTTTTGAAAATATTAACAAAATAGACCGTTAGCTACATAAATTAAGAAGAAAAAGGCCGGGTGCGGTGGCTCAAGCCTGTAATCCCAGCACTTTGGGAGGCCGAGACGGGCGGATCACGAGGTCAGGAGATCAAGACCATCCTGGCTAACACGGTGAAACCCTGTCTCTACTAAAAACTACAAAAAACTAGCCGGGCGAGGTGGCAGGCGCCTGTAGTCCCAGCTACTCGGGAGGCTGAGGCAGGAGAATGGCGTGAGCCCGGGAAGCGGAGCTTGCAGTGAGCTGAGATCCGGCCACTGCACTCCAGCCTGGGCGACAGAGCGAGACTCCGTCTCAAAAAAAAAAAAAAAAAAGAAGAAGAAAAAAGAAGAAAAAAGAATCAAAGAGACACAATAAAAAATGATAAAGAGGATATCATCACTGATCCCACAGAAATAAAAACTACCATCAGAGAATACTATAAACACCTCTATGCAGATAAACTAGAAAATCTACAAGAAATGGATAAATTCCTGGACACATACACCCTCCCAAGACTAAACCAGGAAGAAGCTGATTCCCTGAATAGACCAATAAGAAGTTCTGAAATGGAGGCAGTAATTCACAGCCTACCAAACAAAAAAAGCCCAGGAATGTACAGATTCACAGCCAAATTCTACCAGAGGTACAAAGAGGAGCTGGCACTATTCCTTCTAAAACTATTCCAAAAAACAAAAAAAGAGGGACTCCTCCCTAACCCATTTTATAAGGCCAGTATCATCCTGAAACCAAAATCTGGCAGAGACACAACAAAAGAAAATTTCAGGCCAATATCCCTGAACATTGATGCAAAAATCCTCAATAAAATACTGGCAAACCAAATCCACCAGCACATCCAAAAGTCTGTCCACCACGATCAAGTCGGCTTCATCCCCAGGATGCAAGGCTGGTTCAACATATGCAAATCAAAAAACATAATCAATCACATAAACAGAATCAATGACAAAAAACACATGATTATCTCAATAGATGCAGAAAAGGCCTCCGATAAAATTCAATACCCCTTCATACTAAAAACTCTCAATAAACTAGGTATTGATGGAATGTATCTCAAAATAACATGAGCTATTTATGACAAATCCATAGCCAATATCACTGAATGGGCAAAAGCTGGAAGCATTCCCTCTGAAAATTGGCACAAGACAAGGATGTCCTCTCTCACCACTCCTATTCAACGTAGTACTGGTAGTTCTGGCCAGAGCAATCAGGCAAGAGAAAGAAATAAAGAATATTCAAATAGGAAGAGAGGAAGTCAAATTGTCTCTGTTTGCAGATGACATGATTGTATATTTAGAAAACCCCATCGTCTCAGCCCAAAAACTTCTTAAGCTGATAAGCAACTTCAGCAAAGTCTCAGGATACAAAAATCAATGTGCAAAAATCACAAGCATTCCTATACAGCAACAACAGACAAGCAGAGAGTCAAATCATGAGTGAACTCCCATTCACAATTGGTACAAATAGAATAAGATACCTAGGAATACAACTTATGAGGGATGCAAAGGACCTCTTCAAGGAGAACTACAAATCACTGCTCAAGGAAATAAGAGAGGAAACAAACAAATAGAAAGAAATTCCACGCTCATGGACAGGAAGAATCAGTATCATGAAAAAGGCCATAATGCCCAAAGTAATTCAGAGTCAATGCTATTCCCATCGAGCTACCAGGGACTTTCTTTGCAGAGTTAGAAAACACTACTTAAATTTCATATGTAACCATAAAAGAGCCCTTATAACCAAGACAATCCTAAGCAAAAAGAACAAAGCTGGAGCCATCATGCTACCTGACTTCAAACTATACTACAAGGCTACAGTAACCAAAACAGCATGATACTGGTAACAAAACAGATATATAGACCAATGGAAAACAACAGAGACCTCAGAAGTAACACCACACACCTACAACCATCTGATCTTTGACAAACCTGACAAAAACAAGCAATAGGGAAAGGATTCCCTATTTAATAAATACTACTGGGAAAACTGGCTAGCCATATGCAGAAAACTGAAACTGGACCCCTTCCTTACACGTTATACAAAAATTAACACAAGATGGATTAAAGACTTAAACATAAGACCTAAAATCATAAAAACCCTAAAAGAAAACCTAGGTAATATCATTCAAGACACAGGCATGGGCAAAGACTTCATGACCAAAACACCAAAAGCAATGGCAACAAAAGCCAAAACTGACATATGGGATCTAATCAAACTACAGAGCTTCTGCACGGCAAAAGAAACTATCATCAGAATGAACAGGTAACCTATAGAATAGGAGAAAATGTTTGCAATCTATCCATTTAAGGGCTAATATCCAGAATCTACAAGGAACTTAAACAAATTTACAAGAAAAAAAAAAATCAAAAAGTGGACGAAGGATATGAACAGACATTTCTCGAAAGAAGACATTCATGCAGCCAGCAAACACGAAAAAAGGCTCATTATTACTGGTCATTAGAGAAATGCAAATCAAAACCACAATGAGATACCATCTCACGCCAGTGAGAATGGCAATCATTAAAAAGTCAGGAAACAACAGATGCTGGAGAGAATGTGGAGAAATAGGAATGCTTCTACACTGTTGGTAGGAGTGTTAATTAGGTTAACCATTGTGGAAGATAGTGTGGCAATTCCTCAAGGAACTAGAACCAGAAATACCATTTGACCCAGCAATCCCAAAGGATTATACATCCTTCTACTATAAAGACACATGCACATGTATGTTTACTGCAGCATTATTCACAACAGCAAAGACTTGGAACCAACCCAAATGCCCATCAACGATAGACTGGATAAAGAAAATGTGGCACATATACACCATGGAATACTATGCATCAATAAAAAAGAAAGAGTTCATGTCCTTTGCAGGGACGTAGATGAAGCTGGAAGCCATCATTCTCAGCAAACTAACACAGGATCACAAAAACAAACACCGCATGTTCTCACTCATAAGTGGGAGCTGAACAGTGAAAATACATGGACACAGGGAGGGGAATATCACACACTGGGGCCTGTTGGTGGGTGGCGGGCAAGGTGAAGGAGAGCATTAGGACAAATACCTAATGCATGCAGGGTTTAAAACCTAAATGATGGGTTGATAGGTGCAGCAAACCACCATGACACACGTGTACCTATGTAACATACCTGCATGTTCTGCACATGTATCCCAGAACTTAAAGTAAAACAAAAATACTAATAATAATTTAAAAGTTGGAAATATTGTGAAAATTACCAAAATGTGACACAGAGACACAAAGGGAGAATATGCTGTTGGAAAAATGGTGCCGATAATCTTGCCCAATACAGGGTTGCCAGAAACCTTCAATTTGTTTAAAAATGCAGTATCTATGGAGCACAATAAAGAAAAGCACAAGAAAACCAGGTATGCCTGTGTGTCCTTGCTGAGAAAAATGCATTGACATTAGTCACCATGGTAGTACAAAGAAGTACAAATTCATAAATACTTAAGCAGCTTCTTTAATTGCAGAATTTTAATCAAGATCTCACCAGATGGTTTCTTAACTTGGATGAGTTCATCCAAGGCTTTGACTTACTTTACATTCTTGTTTACTGCTCCCAGTAATTCTACTTGATGATCAGACCAATGTTTGTTTTTTCATGTATTCACCAGATGATATCTGCTTAATAGAAATTCCCATAAAATATGAACCCAAAAAAGGATAAAGTTAGTTTTAGATTCCCTGTTATCTGTAAAATGCAATTATCCTTTAAGTAATCCTTTAATGACTTTTAAAAAGTCATTAATATTTCTTACCAGACCATGTCATTATTTCTGATTAGCCTATTTATGGCTTAAAACAGATCATTTTCCCTTTGTTTTTCGACAACTTAACATTTTGGCAGATTCTACATCCAGATTTAAGAAACACTTATCTTATATTTGGAGCCAGTCACCTAATCACTCTCTTTCTTTTACTTTGTTGCTGTTCTTGGTTTCTTTTTGTTTGTTTTTAAATTAATCTACCACGTTATCCGTGGAGGAACTGATCTCAGCATTTGACAACATCTAAGAAGGCTGTTTAAAGAATCTTCTTTGAGCATTTCACTATATTATCTTACTCTCATAAACAATACACTGTAAGGTATATTCCAAGCATGAATAAGATTATTTGCCCAAGTCCCATAAGCATAACTCACAGAGTCAGAATTTGAAGCCCCTCAAACATTAAAACTCAATACCTATCACACTGGTATTCTGCCTATCTTCTATATAAAGGCAAGAAAAAAAGTCTCTTGGTTGTGTCATGAAATACAGTAACAGGAGGCTACAATTACTCCCCATTACTTGTCATTCTCACCTCAAATGCTCCTAGTAGAAAAGTACATGTTGCTACTATGCAGAACATGGAAAAGAACTTGAATATCTTTGATACAACAGTGGAACTTTGCTAGAATGGGTAACAGCAATGAAAAAGTATGTGTTATTTACCATTTCAAGGATAAAAGGCCATGCATCAGAAGTAATTACATTTATGGATCTAATTTCTAAAATGAAAATCAATAATACAGAAATAAAAAGACTATTTTACACAGCCATATCATATCAATAATCCTCATTCAAGAAACTAAATAAGGCCGGGTGAGGTGGCCCACACCTATAATTCCAGTACTTTGGGAGGCTGAGGCAGGTGCACCACCTGAGGTCAGGAGTTTGATACCAGCATGGCCAAAATGGTGAAATCCCATCTGTACTAAAAATGCAAAAACTAGCCTGGTGTGGTGGCGGGTGCCTGTAATCCCGGCCACTCAGGAGGCTGAGGCGGGAGAATCACTTGAACCCAGGAGGGGGAGGTTGCAGTAAGCCGAGATCATGCCATTTCACTCCATGCTGGGTGACAGAGGGAAAGAAAGAAAGAAAGGAAAGAAAGAAAGGAAAGAAGGAAGGAAGGAAGGAAGGAAGGAAGGAAGGAAGGAAGGAAAGGGAAAGGGAAAGGGAAAGGGAAAGGGAAGAGGAAGAGGAAGAGGAAGAGGAAAAAAGGAAAAGGAGGAAGGAAGGAAGGAAGGAAGGAAGGAAGGAAGGAAGGAAGGAAGGAAGGAAGGAAGAAACTAAGGATACACAACAGCAATATAGAACCTCCTACCAAAGAAAAAATTATTTGTTCAGTATCTAACATTATTTTCTGTATCAAATTCCTTACTGGTGGTACAATGGAAATAGAATTATATAATCTATAGCCATATACTCTCACTCTGACTTCCACTGTCCACCTGTGCTTAGTGATCATATCTGTAAAAAAAAAAAGAAGGGAATTAATAACATCCACAGTGCATATTTACATGCAAGTTCACTGAATACTATAAAATGCTCTTCAGTCTTATCTTATTACTATAATAACAGACATATGAGAAATCTAGGACCACGGGCAGTTCAAAACACTTCATTATATTGACTTCAGGTGTATACTAAAAAGTCCACTCTCATTAGTAACATTCATGTTTAGAGCAGAATATAACTCAACAAGACTATGAGTATTCAGAAATTTTGAATATCTATCATTTATTGCATTAATTGTACCATTCAATTTAAATTTACAATCCTCCAAATATATTGTTAAGCAATGATCTGAAAGAAGGAATTGTTTTGTATCTTATGGAAAAGTAAGCCCCAGAAATAAAAAACTATGGCAAAGAAATCTATAATTGTGTTTATATTACATGAGTGATTTGCTGTTTCTCCAAAATAGCATGTAAGTCAGTGATTCTCAAATGTGCAAAGTATTTCCATGTGCTTAACAAGAAAACTATCCAAACCAAACACTGTTTAAGAAATTTCTTATTATTTTATTTCCTTTCCATCTGTCTTTGTCCCTTTTTTTGGGTCCCACTCACCTTCTTTCTTTCAGTTGCCTGGCTATTGCTCACAGTAACACTTCTAAAAGAATAAGGCAACAAAATTAGATACCCAGTGGGGAACTCTAGCCCAAAATATTACTTGACAATGACATAGTCCAGAGTTAAATATTTATAGACATTAACTCTTAAAGAGACTAATACATGTCTCAATGCAAATACTAAATATACTGTGGTATGTTTTACCTAGTCTTAAAGATTATCATTCAATATTTATCAAGAGGAAAACATCTTATTAAGATCATATAGTCCTCAAGAAAAGTCAATATATTTAATTATTATAAGCCTTATTTTTATACATGTGTTTTTTATGTGACATACATAGAGTAAATAAATCTATAGGGGATATGTTTATGAAATCCCATGAAGCAAGAGAAAAATCTGAAAGCAACAGTACATAACGCCACAACATGAAGTAAAACAAAAAAATTAACACGTATCACCATTTCTTATAACAAAGATGCCCTAAGTAGTCATTCCTCAGAGAGGTATTATTGAATTACATGGCAATAAAAGCTTGAGGAAAATTATATAAGGCTTGAGGGAATCATATAAAAATAAATTCAGGCTGTAACTATTTTTAAAACACAATGAAAATCTAAACTACTAGTTTATACTAAAGCCCAAAAAGGGTGACAAAATTAGTAAAGTTAAAGCCCTACTAGGCCCTAAAAATATAGAAAGACGAACACAAGAGAAAATCTGAAAAGCAGCAAAAGACAAAATACTTATCACACACAAGGGACCCTCAATAAGACTAACAGCTGACTTAGCATCAGAAATCACAGAAGTTAGAAGGTAGTGGAATGATACATTCAAAGTGCTGAAAGAAAAACACTAAACCAAGAATTCTTTATCCAAATAAACTACCCTACAAAACTGAGGCAGAATAAAGACATTCCAAGGTAAAGACTGAGGAATCTGTAAAAATAGTAAAGATGTCCTGCAGACTAAAAGGAAAAGATACCAAGAAGTAACTCAAATTCTCAAAAAGAAATGAAGAATGCTCAAAAGGTAATTACATACACAAATCTGAAAGACTGAATGAAAACTTTTCTGTCTTTAGTCCTCTTAACTAATTCACAAAAGAGCTGCAAAAAAAAAAAAAAAAAATCCTGTAAAACTGTATGGTTAATCTTACAGCATACAAAACATAATATATATGACAATGGCACTCTCCAGGAGAGGAAAAGGAATGAAGCTAAACAGAATTAAATATTCTACGTATTACTAATACTGAATTAGTATTAATATGAAGTCAATTCTAATAAGTCAATATGCATATTGTAACTCTAGGCCAACCAATATAAAAACATTTAAAAATATGCATGGTAAAAGAAAGAAATTTAAATGTGCACAAGAAAATATCTATTTAACACAAAAGGGCAATAAATGAGGAAGAAAAGAACAAAAGCACCATGAGAAATATACAAAACAAATATTAAATGTAATTAGCTTGAACACTACAAAAACAAAGACTATCCAAATGGAAAAGATCCAGCACACATTAGAATCAAAGATATAAAATAAGTTGAAAGCAGAATTGTGAAACAAGATAAACAATGTAAACAATAACCATAAGAGAACTGAAGTAGCTGTACTAAAACAAAACAAGTCTTTAAGACAAAAACAGTTACTAGAGACAAAAGTACTTCATAATGACAAAAGGGTCAATATCATGAAGATATAAAAATTATAAACATACAAAAGGAGTCCCAAAATACAGGAAGCAACACTGGACAGAACTGAGAGAGAAATAAACAATTCAACAATAATAGTCAGAGATTTCAAAACTCCACTCAATAATTGGTAAGACGAACTAGACAGAAAATCTGTAAGGACACAGAAGACTTCAACATAACCATCAAGCAACATAATGTAACTAACATCTAACACATTCTTCCCAAATATGGAATAAAATTTCAAGTACTTGTAGAACATCCTCCACAATAAAAAATATATTTGGCCATAACATAAGTAACAGTAAATTTTAAAAATTGGGATCATACAAAGTATGCCCTCAAACCACAGTGGAATTAAATTAGAACAACAACTTCTAAATAATCCATGGTCAAACAAGAAATCACAAGAAAAATTTTAAAAATGTGTCCAATTGTATGAATATGAAAATACAACATATTATTGTAGCAAAAGCAGTGTGTAGAGATATTATAGCTTTAAATGCCTATTTTTAGAAAAGAAAAAGACCTCAAATAAATAACCCAAATTTCCACCTGAAGAAATTAGGGAGAGCAAAGCATATAAGCAGAAGAACAACCATAAATATTAGAATGGAAATCAATGAAATGGAAATTTAAAAAAAATTTTTTTTTAATTCTTAAAACCAAGGTTGATTCTTTGAAAAGATCAACAAAACTGTCACACTGCTAGGTTGATATGTCAAGGGAAAAAAAAGAGAAGGAACAAAACTACCAAAATAAGAAGAGTGAACATGATCCTGACCCTACAGAAATTCAACTTAGATGAAACCGACCAATTTCTATAAATACTCAAAATATCAAGACAAGGAATGAAGGAAAATGAAAAAGGAATAGGAGAATAGGGAAGGGGAGGAAAGGGAGGGAAGAAAAAGAGAAGAAGGAAAAGAAAGAGGGGACAGAAAGAGAAAGTGTGAACAGGCTTATTGTAAGTAAAGAAATTGAAACAGTATTTAGAAATCCTCTCATTAATAAAAGTCAAAACCAGATGGTTCACTGGTAAATTCCATCAAACATTTCAAGAAGAAATAATACCAGTGCTTCAGAAACTCTTCTAGAAAACAGAGGACAAGGGAATATTTTCCAAAACATTCTATGGGGTCAATATTATTCTCATACTAAAGTCTAACAAAGCCATACTATAACAAGGATGAAGCACAAAAACTTTACACTAAGTCAAAGAAGCTAGACTCAAAAGACTACATATTGTATTTATTCCATTTATAGAAAATATCAAAAAAGACAACTATACAGACACAGAAAGTAGAGAAGTGGTTGCCTAGGGCTTGGAGTGAAAGCAGAATTAACTATCAACTATCACAAGGCATCTTCTGCAGGTGATAAAATATTGTAAAACAAGATTACGGTTGCATATCTCTTTAATATTACTAAAAAAATAATTAAATCATATGCTTAATGGGAGTGGATTTTATTGTATGTAAATTATACTTCAATAACTGTTTAAAGAAAAAATGGTTCCGTGACTAGATCAACATCTCCCTAGACTAATCAAGATTAAAGGCAGAGTGCTGGGAATTTTTTTAAAAATTAGCAGTGTAACTCTTATGGGCATTTAAAGAATTAAGAAAATATTATAAACAACTTTATGTAAACAAATATACTTTAGATGAAATTCTCAAATTCTCTGAAAAATACAACTTACTAAAAAAAAACACAAAAGCTGAGTAGTTTACATCTTTATTTAACTGAGTTTATTTAAAAAACCTAGATACAAACAAATTAGAGTCCCAGATGGTTTCACTACTGAATCCTATAAAAACACGTAAGAAAAAAATAACATTAATTTCATACAAACTCTTTCAAACGTAAGGTAGTAGACCCCATTTTCAAGTGAAGCCAAAGACCCTAACAAAACCATTGCTAGCATTACTGATAAAAACATTATCATATTACTCCAAAGCTAAACAAAGACATCTACAGGAAAAGTACAGAGCAATATCCCTGATGAACACAGACACAAAATCCTTAATAAAATATTATCAAATTGAATTCACATATATCATAACCATGTAGAATTTATCACAAGAATGCAAAATTAATTTAATGTATAAAAATGAGTCAATTTAAATCACTAACAGCATAAAGAAGAAAATGATATTTAATAAATGCAGAAAAGCACTTGACAGAATTCAACACATACTCATAATTTTCAAAAATTTCAGTACTCTAGAAATGGAAGGAACTTTCCTCAATCTGATGAAAGACATTCATGAAAATTCTACAGCTAGTATGACATATAATGTCAAAAGACTAACTGATTTCTCCCTTAGGTGAGGAACAAGGCACTGCAATAGGGCAAGTACCAGAAACAAAAGGCAGAGAAGTAAAACTGTATCTAAATGAAGTTAACACAATTGTTTATATAAGCAATCCTAAAAAATGTAAAAACGACTACTCAATAAGTAAAATAGAAAAGCTCATCACATGCAAGCCCAATGTAAATATATATATACCAGGATTAAGCAATGGGAAATGATTTTTGAAATAACTATTTCCTTGAAAAGAGCATCCCACACATAAAATACTTAGGGAAAAAAAAGACAATAAGTCTAACACAGACCACTGAAAACTACAAAACATTGCTGAGATAAAGAGGCCCTAAATAAATGAAGTATACCATGTACATGTACTGGAAGACTTAGTATTTTAGATGTTAATTCTCCCTAAATTTATCTATAGATTCGACAGAATATCAATTATACTTTTACCAAGAATTTTTGTAAAAACTGACAAATTGAATCTAAAATGTTAAGGATATGCAAAAAGCAATCTTGAAAAAGAAAAAATTGGAAGACTTATACTACCTTAATTCAAGAATTACTATAGTAATCAAGATAATAAGTTACCGAAACAGAATAAGGAAAACAGAAATAGACCTAAACTTACATGCAGTCAACTGATTTTCAACAAAGGCACCAAATATGTGAAAGCAATCCAATGAAGAAAAGTATTCTCTCTCATGATGCTGGGCTAATGTAAGTGTTCTGAATACTTGTATTAAGGAAGCCTATTCTAAATTATGATGTTCAGCAGGTTAGGTATATTAAATGCATTTTTGACTTATGGTATTTTCAACTTAACGATGGGTTTATCTAGACTTGCCTCATCAAATAAATTTAGGAGCATTTATATTCAAACAAATAGAATATTACATAGCAATATAAAGCAACTAATTCCTGATACACGAAACAACAAAAACAAGTCTCAAAATATTCTGCTGCTTCTCCTGCATAAGACCATTATACAATAACAAGACCAGATTGACCATTTCCCACCTTAAGCAACTAGAAAACTGAATAAAATAAGAACAACGGTTTCCAGAAATTGAGTAACAGCCAGTGCAGAACTGTGAGCCCCAAGGGAAGAAAAACAAATGAAATGAACCCTTTGATTGCCCTGGCTTCCTGCATGGAGGCCATTTCCAGGCTATAATACATAGAGAAGTAACCCAAACAGAGCCTAGGAGTCAAGGAGACGAAAATCAGACTTCAGGGATCCCAGGGTAGTTATAATTTGCAGGGCAGATTACCAGAGAGGAAAATGTCATACAGAGATAAAAACTCTAAAGTGGGAGTTAACAAATATTTTCTGCAAGGAGCAGAAAAATATTTTAGGCTTTGCAGGCCATATGATCTGCATCATAACTATCCAATGATGCTATTATAATGCAAAAGCAGAAAAAAATATATGTAAATGAATGAGAATGGCTGTGTTACAATAAAACTTTAATTGCAGTAACAAGTAGCAGGTGGGATTTAGCCAGTGAGCTGCCATTTGTCCACGTCTGCTCTAGGGATCTTCACAGTGATGTCCTCAACTTTTGCCTGGGTTTTGAGCTGCACATGAGTGGAAACTACTGAAGACTAAGAAATGAACCTGGAAAGCAACATATTAAACAATTCTCAAAGCTCACAAAGAAACAGTTCATATATTCCCAATAAACAAGTTAAAAAGACCTCTCAATAAATACATATGGCATCAGATAGGGTCCTCAGAACAGTATCACCATGAAAGTGGAGATAAATTAGCCTAACATTAAAATCTGTTCTTATACATGCTAACAATGCGTAAAAGCAAGACTTGTAAGGATATAATAGATTATAGCTACCTTAACTGCATCCCCAAAGTCTTATAATATTTAATGGAATACCGAAAATTACCAGGCATTCCAAAAAGACAGAAATATATAATGCACCTCAGGAAAAAAAAAAAAATCGGTCAATAGAAGCAGACTCAGAAAGGACAGAGATGTGAAATTAGCAGGACAAGGATATTAATACAGCTAGCATAAATATGTTCCACATGTTCATGAAGGTAGAGAAGAAATATGAATATGATGAGAGAAATTGAAGGTGCAAAAAACACCCCAACAGAACATCTAAAGATTAAAAACACATACAACTTTATGTGCTGTATGTGTTAAAAACACACAGAACTTTAAAATTAAAAATATAACAAGATAAATAACAGCCTAGACACTACAGAAGAAAAGATCACTGAAATCGAAGACTTAATAATAGCAGCCACCTAAAGTACACACATAAAATATAGACTAGAAAAATAATAAACAAAGGAGAGACAGACAGTGAAAGAGAGAGGTGTGAGAGAGGGAGGAGAGAAAGGGGAGATAGAAAAGGAGAGAAAGGGAAAGGCAGAGAGGGAGAGAGGGAGAGAGAGAGAGGGAGAGAGGGAGAGAGGGAGAGAGGGAAAGAGAGAGAGAGAAAATCAGTAAGAAAACAAGAAATTTTAACATCAAGTAACTTGACCTAACTGACATTTACAAAACATTCTGCCTAAGAGCCAAACAGAAATTATCTTCAAGTTCACAAAACAATATTCACCAAGATAGACCATACTCTGGGCAATTTTTAAAAATCTGGGCCAAATGCAGTGGCTCATGCCTGTAATTCCAGCACCTTGGGAGGCTGAGGCAGGCAGATCACCTGAGGTCAGGAAATCAAAACCATCCTGGCTAATACAGTGAAATCCCATCTCTACTAAAAATACAAAGAATTAGTCGGGCATGGTGGCACATGTCTGTAATCCCAGCTACTCAGGAGACTGAGGCAGGAGAATCACATGAACCCGGGAGGCAGAAGTTGCAGTGAGCGGAGATCATGCCATTGCACTCCAGCCTGGGCAACAAGAATGAAACTCCATCTCAAAAAAAAAAAAAACAATAATAAAGATGTTTGAAATCCTTTAACATATGTTCTTTGACTATAATGAAAGTAACTATAACTCAGTAACAACTATGATGGAGTATAAGGACTGGGATCAAGGGTCCCAGCTGATGCACTCTGAAATTCATCTCTGCATTTACACCAAGGCCATGATTCCCATGGGCTGCTTCCAGTCAATGACTGAGTAAGGCAGGAATACTAATGTAGTTCCCTGGTTGGGTGATACGAGACTTCTCTGCCAGAAAACTTTGGCACAAGAACTTCCCAGTCAACTTGCCAAACTTTCCTTAGAAATACACTGTAGTCTGAGATCCTTTTATCCAACCTTCGCTCTTTCTTAACTTGGGGTCAAATTGACATCACAGTCTGATGACTCTCTTAGTCTCCTACAGCTCCCTTTTCATTTTCTCACACACACATTTTTCCCTAATACATTTTTTGCACATTTAACCCATGTTGGCATCTGCTTCTCAGAGGACTCAAACTGTTGCAAGGTGTCAAAATTTTGCAGATGTAACTCAAGAAACACGTAAAAGAAAATGTATAACATTTAATATCTGTAATTTAAAAATTACAAAGACCTCAAATCAATAATCTAAGTTTCTTTCTAGGGATCCGTAGGGTGCCGCTTTTCCAGCCGGAAACCTCTGTGGCTGGTGGCACTTTTGTCCAAGTTTTGCTTGGGCCCACTGGGCTCATTCCACCCACTCGGCCTGATAGGCTGTGCACTGCTCATGCCATCGGCCCAGATCCCACATCTGCCAAAGGCGAGTCAGGCACAGAGCAGTAACGGGTGCATGAGTACAGGGTCTGGCAAGAAAGCACAGTCAGGCATGCCAGCTGCTGCAGCAGGGTGGGCAGCTCCAGGCACTTGTTCCATGCAAGCCTGAGGCTGGATCAGATGCACCACAAGTGGCTTCCACTGCAGGCACCCACGTCTGGACGAGAGGCACACAGTGACAGTGGAAAGCTTGTAGATAACAGAAACCACAGAGCCCCAAAGAGGGCATCATAGCTCTGGCTCTGGGAGCCCCTAGGTCTGGGTTTCCTGAAGAGCTGCAGCTCTTCTCTCCTTCGCATCACCCCCAAACATGGTGAGCAGGGGGACGTATTTCAGTCCTGTTTGTGTTACAGCTCTTTCAGTCCCGCCTGAGGGACCATTCACCTGGTCCAGAGTTTTTATCCCATATCCAGGAAGAATGAGGTATGTGGACAACTAGAAGGTAAGCAAGGCAGAGAGGAACTTTATTGAACAAAAGAACAGCTCTCAGCAGACTGGAAGGGGGTAGCTCCTCTCTGCAGGTCATCTAGACAAGTGTCCAGCTCTCAGCAGAGAGGAGACCCAGAGTGAGTAGCTCCTTTCCACAGCTGGTAGTCCCAACGTCTGTGTGAGTCTGGCTGGGTCTGGGATTTTTATGGGCTCAGAAGGAAGTAGGTGTATGCTAATTGGTCCATGGGTGGCCATGGGCAGGCTCATAAAGGCACAGTAAGCTCTCATTCTGGAGCTGCTGATTCCACTCAGAATTGACAGTCCAGCTCCCAGGCTTCAAACTGTTTCTGGCTTAAAAGTAGGACTTCATCAGGGACTCACACCTTTCCGCCCAGGAGCCCATCTGCCTCCTGCCACAATCAATCATGTTGTCCAGGGTACCCACTCTGTTTGTGGGAGGGGCACCTGCAAGCTCACACAGAGCCACACTCAGTGACCCATTGGCCTCCCTCCCATGCTCCTCATTCCCCAAAGTCCAGAGGTGGCTGAGGCGACAGGGGGCTGGTGGGTCAGTGCTGCCCCAAGCATGGCACCCAGGCTTGGCCACAACTTGCTCTACCCTGGAACGGGCTTAGGCAGCAGGAAAAGGCCAGGCAGCAGGAGCAGGCACTTCCAAGCCTGGAGGGGCAGTGGGGCTTTCTAGGCCCCTGAGAGTGCAGGGACGCCCAGATCCACAACCATAGGTGGGCAGCTGCAGCTGCCACCAGGAGCACAGGGCTCCTGCCCTGCCAACTTGGAAGGGGGCAGGACTCCCACCTGTTCCCAGCTCCCACTGGCTCCATGTAGAGGGCAACCCCAGCCACACCTTCCCCACTGCAGCTGGTGTCTTTGCAGTGACCACTGCTGCCATCCCTTCCACCTTTAGAAACTAGAAAAACAAAGCAAATTAAATCTGATTTAAAGAGAAGAAAAGAAATTTAAAAATATGTATCAATGGAATGGAAAACAGACTAATAGAAAAAAAAATCAGGGCTCAGTGTAGTGGCTTATGCCTGTAATCTCAGCACTTTGCCAGGTGGGAGGATTGCTTGATCTCAGGAGTTCGAGACTAGCCTGAGCAACATAAGGAGATCCTGTTTCTCCTAAAAACAAAAAAAATTCGCCAGGTGTGGTGGTGCCCTCTTGTAGTCCCAGCTACTCAGGAGGCTGAGGCAGGATAACTGCTTGAGCCCAGGAAGTGGAACCTGCATTGAGCAGTGATCGTCCCCACTACTTTCCAGCCTGGGTGACAAAATGAGATCTGTCTCCCAAACAAAACAAAAACAAAAAAAAAAAAAAATCAACTGAAGAAGCAAAACGAACTTCCCGGAAACTGGTTCTCTCGCTGAACAGATTCCGAGAAAATCTAATAAACGATCTAGCCACGGCTGATCGAGGGAAAAAAAAAAAGCCACGAGCGATATAAATTACTAATATCAGGAATAAAAGAAAAGCATTAATAGAGATTCCTATGGGAATTTCCCAACTTACAAAGACTACAGGTCTTTCATGGGTTCATTAGAAGCCTATTACTAAAAATTCTCAATCTCAAGAATCATCTTATAATGCTTTGTTAACCCACAGAATATTAAATAGTATAGCTAAAACCTCTTGCTCCCTTTAAGAATATTTAACACCTCTGAGCTCAATATCCTAAGAGTCACAAGTCCTAGACCACTCTGAGACAAAAAGGAAACAGACAGCAAAGCAGGGACTCAGTGGAGGCTCCAAACTACCATGGCAGCATCTAGGAAAGGCTCTGATTAAAAGTAACAAAAGAGGTCAAGATGGCTAAATAGGAACAGCTCCGGTCTGCAGCTTGCAGCATGATCAATGCAGAAGGTGGGTGATTTCTACATTTCCAACTGAGGTACCTGGTTCATCTCGTTGGGACTGGTTAGACAGTGGGTGCAGCCCATGGAGGGTGAGCCAAAGCAGGATGGGGCATCACCTCACCCAGGAAGCACATGGGGTCAGGGAATTCCCTCCCCTAGCCAAAGGAAGCCATGAGGGACTGCGCCATGAAGAACAGTGCACTCCAGTCAAGATACTATGCTTTTCCAACGGTCTTTGCAACCCACAGACCAGGAGATTCCCTCAGATGCCTACGCCACCAGGGCCCTGGGTTTCAAGCACAAAACTGGGCGGTCATTTGGGCAGACACTGAGCTAGCTGCAGTTTCTTTTTTCATACCCCAGTGGTGCCTGGAATGACAGCAAGACAGAACCATTCACTCCCCTGGAAAGGGGGCTGAAGCCAGGGAGCCAAGTGGTCTAGCTCAGCGGATCCCACCCCCATGGAGCCCAGCAAGCTAAGAATAAGTGGCTTGAAATTCTCACTGCCAGCATAACAGTCTGAAGTCGACCTGGGACACTTGAGCTTGGTGAAGGTAGGGGCATCCATCATTCCTTAGGCTTGAGTAGGTGATTTTCCCCTCACAGTGTAAACAAGGCGTCAGGGAAGTTTGGACTGGGCGGAGCTCACTGCAGCGCCACAAAGCTGCTACAGCCTGACTGCCTCTCTAGATTCCTCCTCTCTGGGCAGGGCATCTCTGAAAGAAAGGCAGCAGCCCCAGTAAGCGGCTTTTAGATAAAACTCCCATCTCCCTGGGACAGAGCATCTGGGGGAAGGGGAGTCTATGGGTGCAGCTTCAGAAGTCATAAACATTCCTGCCTGCCAGCTCTGAAGACAGCAGCAGATCTCCCAGCACAGCACTTAAGCTCTGCTAAGGGACAGACTGCCTCCTCAAGTGGGTGCCTGATCCCTGTGCCTCCTGATTGGGAGACACCTCCCAACAGGGGTTGAAAAACACCTCATACAGGAGAGCTCTGTCTGGCATCTAGCCAGTGCCCCTCTGGGACGAAGCTTCCAAAGGAAGGAAGAGCCAGCAATCTTTGCTGTTCTGCAGCCTCCGCTGGGGATACCCAGGCAAACAGGGCCTGGAGTGGAACTCCAACAAACTCCAGCAGACCGGCAGCAGAGCGGCCTGTCTGTTAAAAGGAAAACTAACAAACAGAAAGGAATAGCATCAACATCAACAAAAGGATGTCCACACAAAACCCCATCTGAAGGTCACCAACATCAAAGACCAAAGGCAGATAAATTCATGATGATGAGGAAAAACCAGTGTAAAAAGGCTGAAAATTCCAAAAAACAGAACGCCTCTTCTCCTCCAAAGGATCACAACTCCTCGCCAGCAAGGGAACAAACTGGACGGAGAATGAGTTTGACGAATTGACAGAAGTAGGCCTCACAAGGTGGGTAATAACAAACTCCTCTGAGTTAAAGGAGCATGTTCTAACCCAATGCAAAGAAGCTAAGAACCTTGAAAAAAGGTTAGAGGAATTGCTAAGCAGTACCGAGAAGAACATAAATGACCCGATGGAGCTGAAAACACAGCACAAGAACTTCGTGAAGCATACAAAAGTATCAATGGCCAAATTGATCAAACGGAAGAAACGATATCAGAGACTGAAGATCAACTTGATGAAATAAAGCGTGAAGACAAAATTAGATAAAAAATAATGAAAAGGAATGATCAAAGCCTCCAAGAAATATGGGACTATGTGAAAAGATCAAACCTACGTTTGACTGGTGTACCTGAAAGTGACGGATAGAATGAAACCAAGTTGGAAAACACTCTTCAGAATATTATTCAGGAGAACTCCCCCAACCTAGCAAGACAGGCCAACATTCAGAAAATACAGAGAACACTACAAAGATTCTCCTTGAAAAGAGCAACCCCAAAACACATAATCGTCAGATTCACCATGGTTGAAATGAAGGAAAAATGCTAAGGGCAGCCAGAGAGAAAAGTCAGGTTACCCTTGAAGCCCATCAGACTAACAGCAGATCTCTCTGCAGAAACCCTACAAGCCAGAAGAGAGTGGGGACCAATATGCAACATTCTTGAAGAAAAGAAATTTCAACCCAGAATTTCATATCCAGCCAAACTAAGCTTCATAAGCAAAGATGAAATAAAATCCTTTACAAACAAGCAAATGCTGAGAGATTTTGTCATCACCAGGCCTGCCTTACAACAGCTCCTAAAGGAAGCACTAAATATGGAAAGAAAACACTGGTACGGGCAAAAACATACCAAATTGTAAAGACCATCGACACTATGAAGAACCTGCATCAACTAACAGGGAAAATAACCAGCTAGCATCATGATGACAGGATTAAATTCACACATAACAATATTCATCTTAAATGTAAACAGGCTAAATGCCCCCAATTAAAAGACACAGGCTGGAAAACTGGATAAAGAGTGAACAACCATTGGTGTGCTGTCTTCAGGAGACCCATCTCACATGCAAAAAATCCACATAGGCTCAATAAAGGGATGGAGGAATATTTACCAAGCAAATAGAAAGCAAAAAAAAGCCGGGCTTGAAATACTAGACTATGATTGAACTGACTTGGAAGGAGTGAACGAACGAATGAACCAAAAAAGGAAAGAAGGAAGGAAGGAAGGAAGGGAGGGAGGGAGGGAGGGAGGGAGGGAAAAGAAAGAGCACTACATAATGGTAAAGGGATCAATGCAACAAGAAGAGCTAACTATCCTAAATATATATGCACCCAATATAGGGGCACCCAGATTCATAAACCAAGTTCTTAGAGACCCACAAAGAGACTCAGACTCCCACACAAACTCCCTCCCAATAGTGGGAGACTTTAACACCCCATCATCAATATTAGACTGATCAACAACATAAAAAATTAAGAAGGATATACAGGACTTGAACTACCTTTAGAGAAAGTGGACCTAATAGACATCTACAGAACTCTCTACCTCAAGTCAACAGAATATACATTCTTCTCAGTGCCACATAGCACTTATTCTAAAATTGACCGCATAATTGGAAGTTAAACGCTCCTCAGCAAATGGAAAAGAACAAAAATCATAACAAACGGTCTCTCACACGCCAGTGCAATCAAATTAGAATTCAGGATTAAGAAACTCACTCAAAACTGTGGAATTACATGGAAATTGAACAATCTGCTCCTGAATGACTACTGGGTAAATAATGAAATTAATGAAGAAATAAAGAAGTTCTTTGAACCAATGAGAACAAAGACACAATGTACCAGAATCTCTGGGACACAGCCAAAGCAATGTTAAAAGGGAAATTTATGACACTAAATACCCACAGTACAAAGTGGGAAAGATCTAAAATTGACACACTAACATCACAATTAAAAGAACTAGAGAAGAAAGATCAAAGAAATTCAAAAGCTAGCAGAAGACAGGAAATAACTAAGATCAGAGCACAACTAAAGGAGATAGAGACATGAAAATCCCTTCAAAAAAATTAATGAATACAGGAGCTAGTTTTTTTGACAAGATTAACAAAACTAGATAGACCATTAGCCAGACTAATAAACAAGAGAGAAGAATCAAATAGACACAATAAAATATGATGAAGGGAATATCACCACCAATCCCACAGAAATACAAACTACCATCAGAGAACACTATAAACACCTCTACACAGATAAACTAGAAAGCCTACAAGAAATGGGTAAATTCCTGGACACATATACCCTCCCAAGACTAAACCAGAAAGAAGTCAAATCCCTGAATAGACCAATAACAAGTTCTGAAATGGAGGCAGTAATTCATAGCCTACCAAACAAAAAAAGCCCAGGAACATACAGATTCACAGCTGAATTCTACCAGAGGTACAAAGAGGAGCTGGTACCATTCCTCCTCAAACTATACCAAACAATAGAAAATGAGGCACTCTTCCATAACTCATTTTATGAGGCCAGTATCATCCTTACCAAAATCGGACCGAGACCAACAAAAAAAGAAAATTTCAGGACAATATCCCTGATGAACATTGATGCAAAAATTCTCAATAAAATACTGGCAAACCCAATCCATCAGCACATCCAAAAGCTTATCCACCACGATCAAGTCGGCTTCATCCCTGGGATGCAAGGCTGGTTCAACATATGCAAATCAAAACGAGACAGAAAGTTAACAAGGATATCCAGGAATTGAACTCAACTCTGCACCAAGCGGACCTAATAGACATCTACAGAACTCTCCACCCCAAATCAACAGAATATACATTCTTCTCAGCACCACATCGCACTTATTCCAAAATTGACCACATACTTGGAAGTAAAGCACTCCTCAGCAAATGTAAAACAACAGAAATTATAACAAACTGTCTCTCAGACCACAGTGCAATTAAACTAGAACTCAGGACTAAGAAAC
>NW_016820096.1:846484-861454 GCF_001698545.2 Rhinopithecus bieti | reverse complement strand
GTCACGCTACCTGACTTCAAACTATACTACAAGGCTACAGTAACCAAAACAGCATGGTACTGGTACCAAAACAGAGATATAGACCAATGGAACAGAATAGAGCCCTCAGAAATAATACTACACATCAACAGCCATCTGATCTTTGACAAACCTGACAAAAACAAGAAATGGGGAAAGGATTCCCTATTTAATAAATGGTGCTGGGAAAATTGGCTAGCCATAAGTAGAAAGCTGAAACTGGATCTTTTCCTTACTCCTTATACAAAAATTAATTCAAGATGGATTAGAGAGTTAAATGTTAGACCTAAAACCATAAAAACTCTAGAAGAAAACCTAGGTAATACCATTCAGGACACAGGCATGGGCAAGGACTTCATGTCTAAAACACCAAAAGCAATGGCAACACAGGAACAGAAAACTAAACAGCACATGTTTTCACTCATAAGTGGGAGTTGAACAATGAAAACACATGGACACAGGGAGGGAACATCACACACCAGAGCCTGCTGGGGGGTGGGAAGCTAGGGGAGTGATATATTAGAAGAAATACTTAATGTAGATGATGAGTTGATGGATGCAGCAAACCAGCGTGGCACGTGTATACCTATGTAACAAACCTCCACGTGCACATGCAACCCAGAAATTAAAAGTATTGGAAAAAAACAAAAAGTAACAAAAGAAAGCAGCAATACATTCTTAACTCTATCCACCATTAGGAATGGAGGCTGGTAGAAGATGCCAGATGCTCTCTCAGCAAAAATGGGAAGAGCTTCTAGTGTAGAAAAATGTTAACAGGAGGCAGGGCACTGTCAGAATGGCAATGTATTATATCATCCATCAGTTGAGTATGTTTAAGAAAGTTAGAGAGTATGCAAAAATAACTGAATGTAATCCTTGGTTTTCAAACTTAACCACAGCCCCTGAAGTTGTGGCAAATTGTATTCTGATACATAAACAATGTGTGATGATGATGAAGAAGAAGGAAGAAGGAAGAAGGAGAAGGAGGAGAAGTGAGGACCAAAATAGCAATAAAAATTGTATAGGAATTATATAACAAAATGATCAACCAAAGAAAAACCTAATTATTATTTCCTACATAATAGTAACACAAAAACCACAGTTAACTCAAGGCAATACTGATGGTGCATTGATAAAATTCCAAAGGAAAACTAAGTCTGCTTAGCTGAAAAATTAAAGTATTACATTAACAATTATTGCAGGAAATATCTGGTCATGAGCATTTGCAGATGGAGCCTTATAAGAAATCTAAGCAATCACCAAAAAAAGAAAACTTATTTCAACATTTACAAATACTAAATTTTAGTGTCCCTTAACTTATTCAACAGATTACTAACTAGTAAAAAGCTCTAACACATCAAAGTGAATCTATGTATCTGAACTTCATATAATCTTCTAGGAACCAAAGAATGAATGTGTATTTTGAAATTAGTGTGCAAGTTCATCAAAAGAAAATTCCTGGCTGAAAACTATGGAATAAACTTGGCTAAATTCACACCTTCCATTCTTTTGCTAACAATTCTCCCACATACTCATTTTTAAATGTGAAATGTCTTTGTCCTTTCCATTTTTCTGAAACTCTACTTTTCTCTAGGTTTAATTTAAGTCTTCCATATTCCATTCCTCATAAATGAGAATACCACTATCAACCCTACAGGATAGTTTTCAAGATTAAGTGAGTTAATGTTCAGAGACTGATTGAAACACATCTTCCCTCTTTTTTCCTAATTCTAATTCTTGTAAAATTACTATATCCGCAACACCAACAGCAAACATTGCTTTGCAAATGTTATAGGAACTTGATAAAACCCTACTGATAAACAGATTGGCACCCAATATAATTATCTATAAAGCTGAAAATCTGCCTCATTACATTAAGCAATGCATTATACAGTATGTAGAATACTTTGCAGGAAAATATTTGTTTCATAAATTAAGCAGAAAAACATTATTTCTACATCCTAGGCTAAGAATATTTCTGCATTTGTAAGCATCTGTAATGTTATCCTCAGTGGGACTAAAAGAGTCAAAGCTTCCCACCATTCATAGAATACTGCTTTTACCTTGTCCTCATTACAAAGTAACTGATATAACTGAAAATCCAAACTCATTATTTCTGCCCATTCTCAAGTCTAGAAGGATCATGAGACAAATTTTCTGGAATAAATTCAACCACTGTCATAAATTCTGAAGCCAATAGTTTGACCATTACCAATTTTTCCTTTACCATAGTAAAGGAAAGAATATTACATAAAATTCATAGCATATAATTCATTATTTGTGAATTTTCCCAACTATTGACACTAAATATTTGTTTTTTCACTTATATATCCATAGAACAACTGAATTGTTACCTAGAAATATGGAAATATATAAGAAAGAGTTATAAAGGCATTTGGAACTTGTAATATTGTGATTTATGATAAGAAATACAAATGGTGTTCATCCCATTTCCTGGTACTCATCTCCTAAAACCTTTGTAGTCTCCAAAATGGTGTCTTTTTGTATGCTAATGAGATGGCTGGGGGGCGGTCCTGGATAGCCTCAGGATGGGGACTTATTGCAAAGGGAACCAACTTTGCAATTACCTCTGGGAAGAGGTGAGGGGCAGGAGGTTGTGTTGATCACCAGTGGCCAGTGATTTATCAATCCTGGCTATAGGAAAGAAGCCTCCATAAAAATCCAAAAGGACAGGATTCAATGAACCTCCAGGTTGCTGAACACATACAGGTGCTAAGATGGTAGCCCACCCTGAAAGGGCATGGAAGATGCATGTACCTTCCCACATACCTTGCCCTATGCATCTTTTCCATCTAACTGTCCATCTGTATCCTTTGTAACATTCTTTATAATAAACCAATAGACATAAGTGTTTCCCAGAGTTCCGTGAGCCACTCTAGCAAATAACTGAACCACAGGAAGGGATCACGGGAAACTTCAATTTATAGCCAGTTAGTCAACAGCACAGGTTACCACCTAGAGCTTTCGACTGATGTCTGAAGTTGGGAGCAGTCGTGTGGTACTGGGATCTTACCCGGTGGGGTTTGCACTAATTCCAGTTAGTGTCAGAATTGGGTTAAACTGTAGGAAATCCTGTTGGTGTCTGCTGCAGAACTGCTTGGTGTGGTACAGGAAAGAAAATAAAAGAAACAAAATAACAACCATAAAAACAAAACACACATTTTGGAGACCAAGTGTTCTGTGCTGACTATGTGTAGCAGGGGAAAATTTGTTGTTTTTTCGCTACTATATAGGAGTCTATAGATAAAATAACTAGTAAAAAATACATGGTACAAAATTAACAATTATAAGTCACAAACCCCACCTTCAATCACAATTTACTGGTCTATTATAGTTTTTATTTGTATCTATACCTATTTATACTTAGTATCTTTACAATGAGCCAGGCATCCTGAGAGTTTTATAAAATTACTTTACAAAATACTCAGGAACTCTATAATGTAGGCATAATCTCTTTTTCAAGAGTTGAGTAATTAAGGCTTAAAGAGGTAAAGTGATTTGCCCAAGGCCAAACAATTAGTATACATAGTAGAGAAGCCACAATTCAAACCTCTAATAATATTATAAGGACGACCTGTTTTAAACAATTCTGAAATAACAAAATTCAAATTTACAATTTTAATCATGAAGCTATTCATTTCATAAAAATTTTATTTAGGTCACATTAAAGTACTCACCAAGGATTATCTTAAGTTTTAAGAACCTCCATTTTCTTTAAAATAGAATGGAATTAACCAAATTTCTATTTACTTACATGTAACTCTTCAGGGATATCCATGTGAAAATTAGAATATACTGTAACTTCAGTGAAATAACATAACTGGAGACATTTAAAAGCTAAGAGAAAATAATCACCTGATACTCACCTAGTTAATTATATGCCAAAAGATCTGATAAGATTATTAATTTGATTTACATTTCAAAATACATTTATAGATTCAAATTAATACTACGTGTATATCACAAGACTTGAGAAAGGGCACATGACTTCTTTAGTTGTTACACTTTGATTTACCACATAAGTGCAAATTATATATTAAAGATAGAACAAATTAATAACACTTGGTCAAGTTTGGTTTTCTGTTTTTTGGCAAAATGGTAAAGTACCTAAGCTGTTTGGCACAAACTTATGGTTTTATAGGACATAACTGACTGCTCAATGTAATTTTTATTTTCTTTTTCAGATATGAATGGGTATTAATTTTCCATAACTCACATATTTTATCAAGGTTAGATCTTCCAATGAGTTCAGAGGAAAATGCAATGCTTGAAAGCGAACAGCTAAATCCTATTTGTTGCACTCAGGAAAGGCGATTTATATCACAAATGAGTACTCTGCTCCCTTCTGGCTCACCCATAGATAATATTTTTTTAAACTCTTCAAACATCAGGGTTAAAATACTTAAAAAGTTTTCCCCTTTGTTAATGCATGGTATGTTTCTCCATACTACTCCCCAAACCAACCACAGGCTATCAAAAGTACTTAAAAACAATTCTTACATTATCTTTTGACATCCATAGGTTATCTTTGTGACTCAGTTTATTTCCAGTTTGCATACAAACAAAATAGAATGAAGAAGCACCAGAGCCGTAGAATCTCATTCCTAATTTATGTGCCTTCACTTGTTTCCAAAAGACTAAGATTTACTCGCATGGGTATTTATTGACACAAATTATCTAGTAATGAATCGGGGGAAAAAAAAAAACTTTGAGGTCTGTTCACTGGTTCAACTAAGAATGATGTAATGAAGAATAGTAACCATAACCATAAGCTATGTAAAAATAATTAGAATTATTTGTAAAATGATAAAGAAACAGAAGGCTGCATAATTATATCCATAGGATTTGAACCAAATAGATCAAAATAACTAACACCTGACCAAGAAACAAAGTTGTAACTCTTACTTTAAGAGTTCAAAAGCCATCACCACACAGAGGGCACAATTATATATAAAATGAAGTTTCTGGCCGGGTGCTGTGGCTCATGCCTATAATCCCAGCACTTTCGGAGGCCAAGGCAGGCGGATCACGAGGTCAGGAATTCAAGACCAGGCTGGCCAGTATGGTGAAACCCCATTTCTACTGAAAATACAAAAAGATTAGCCGGGCATAGTGGCACGCACCTGTAGTTCCAGCTAACCAGGAGGCTGAGGCAGAAGAATCATTTGAACCCAGGAGGCGGAGGTTGCAGTGAGCCAAGATCGTGCCACTGCACTCCAGCCTGGGTGACAGAGCGAGACTCCGTCTCAAAAAAAAAAAAAGAAGAAGAAATTTATCTTATTCATGCATAAAATAGTGGTAAGTAGAACTTTCTTAAATACTGAAGTCACAAATAACACAATTTCCCTAAGACCCTATGCCTGACGTTCCTCCACCCCGAGAGTTTAATTCCTATAAAATATACTTCAAATAATAAATCCAGCACAACCTTCATAATATTCCTATTCAAAATGTGTTCACTGACTGACTGAACTCTACCTATGTGAATATGCAATAATTAAATCCTCATTTCTTAGTCATTATTTTATGCCCATTTTGAACCCTCCAACTTTCTCAAGATTATTAAACAAATAAATTCAGTCTTTTCTGTCACATCTCAAAGGATCTATTTCCAGAAACCTTAATCATATTTATACATCTTTCCTTGGTTCCTCTCCAAGTTGAGCACATCCGACTTCATTTTATGTTTGACTTTCTTTAAGTAGAACAGATCAGGAAAAGAAAGTTATTATGCTGACTCCTGTCCCTTAAATTACTTAGCCCATACAATCAGCCCACTATTAGAAACAAGAGCTCAAATCTTAGCTCTCAGGGGATACCTGAATCAGAATGTATAAGTTTATTAATATTTTCATTAATTAAATATGAGATGTAATAGAAAGAAAATGAGTTTCAGTGTCATCTTTTAAATGTGATCTAACCTCTCAAAGACTCAGTTTTCACATTTGTAAAAACAGGAATACCATCTATTTTATGAAGATATAAAAACAGAAATTAATACCTATTATAAAAAAGAAGTATCATAGGTCACAAATTCTTAAGTAATGTTTGTATTCCTGCATATCCAGCAGCCAGACCATGCTGGCTTATAGCAGGCATTCAACAAAATCAAACCCTGGGATATAGGTGCTTAATGTTACTTTTCATCCTTCATTTCAGGATTGGTTTTTCTAAAAAGAATAAATAATACTTAACTTCATAAACATTTAGACTTTCATCTGTATTCTGTGTCAGTCTCCACATTCAATAAACAATTGACACTAATAACTTCACGTAAATACTATGCTATTCTAAATTTTACCTTTCCCTTGAACCAACTGTGATTTTTATTTCCAGTTTAGCCATTCTAGTGGGTATTTAGTGCCGTGTTGTGATTTTAATCTGCATATTCTTTCACCAGTCACTAATGAGGCTGAGGATTGGTTATCCTATTTTTAGAAATGCCTGTTGAAGACTCTAGATCACATATATGAGTTATTTATACCTTCTGGATCTAAGCCTTTTATTAATTACATATGTTGTAAATAACTTTTGTCACTTTGTGGCTAGTTTTTTTTCCACTCTCTTAAGGATGTTTTTATTGTTTTACTTTTCTATTATCCATCTGGAATTGATCCAGTGGGGTGGGGGTAAGTGATCCAATACTTTAACACACATTGAGAGTAATATAACTTAAGTATGTGACAGAATACTTAAAACAATATTCAGCATTTGGTTCAAGGGCATTATAAAATAATTCATTTATATATCTAACTACAAAAAATAACAAACATTAATGGTAACGTTATGGTTGCCAATTATTACTATTTACCACATGGCTAGCATACATTGGGCACCAGTTTTAGCATTTCATGTACAGATTTCAATATTCTGAACAATCATACGAAGTTAGCATTTCTCAACTTCCCAAATGAGAAAACAAAGTCAGAAGAGTAAAGTAATATCTTACCCATGGAAGCATATCTAATAACAGTAAAGCTGGAATTTAATCCCATTATGCCCATTTTCTTTCTTCTATACTTTACACTTTGGTAGTTCCTTATTAAGTAGTATTTTTCTTTACATTATTTTAAGATATGTTAATACTTCCGACATTTGAAAGTTTGAAACTGATCATGAATATCTGATATTATTTAAGTACCTACATAGCCATGATCATATAAAACAATGTTCAAATATGAAGCCTCTGCCCTCAAGATGTTTATAACCTAACAGCTAGCACACATATGACAAACAAGGTAGGCAATTTTAAAATTCAAAAAAAGTAGCTGGTTGGGCAGTTGGGGAGAAAAATGGATACATAAAAGGAAAGAAAAATATTCATATATTTACAAATCAAAGCTTGGCATTTTTATATTTATCACAATCTCAAAAGAATGGTGATTGATTTCTTTTTTTTTCTTGAGACGGAGTCTCACTCTGTCGCCCAGGCTGGAGTGCAATGGCTTGATCTCAGCTTACTGTAACCTCTGCCACCCTGGTTCAAGCGATTCTTCTGCCTCAGCCTCCCAAGTAGCTGGAATTACAGGTTCCTGCCACTGTGCCTAGCTAGTTTTTGTATTTTTAGTACAGACGGGGTTTCACCATCTTGGCCACGCTGGTCTTCAACTCCTGACCTCGTGATCCACCCGCCTCGTCCTCCCAAAGTGCTGGGATTACAGGCATGAGCCACCGCCCCCAGCCTTTTGTTTTTGTTTTTTTGAGACGGAGTCTCACTTTGTTGCGCAGGCTGGAGTGTAGTGGCACAATGTCAGCTCACTGCAACCTCTGCCACCCTGGTTCAAGCGATTCTCCTGCCTCAGCCTCCCAAGTAGCTGGAATTACAGAAAATTAAAGGTAATAGAAGTCGGTGCGCGAGTGCTCAAAGCCTGTAATCCCAGCACTTTGGGAGCTGAGACCGGCGGATCAACAATCGGAGAATTCGAGACCATCCATCTTGGCTAAGACGGTGAAACCCCGTTTCTACTAAAAAAAAAAAAATACAAAAAGCTATCCGGGCGAGGTGGCGGGCGCCTGTAGTCCCAGCTACTCGGGAGGCTGAGGCAGGAGAATGGCGTGAACCCGGGAGGCGGAGCTTGCAGTGAGCTGAGATCTGGCCACTGCACTCCAGCTTGGGCGACAGAGCGAGACTCCGTCTCAAAAAAAAAAAAAAAAGAAGTCTTAAATACCACTCAAAGAAAGATGTTCAGAAGAACATAAAGGCAACGTAAAGATAGAAATTTTTTTTCCTCTCCAAATCTATATGCCTTGCTGCAGAACGTTAAACATTATTAAAAACAAACTCAGGGTAAGATACCTCTTCAGGCAAAAAGAAAATCTGTGTAACACATTCCCCCTCCTCAATCCCCACTCAAAAGTAATCAGATAAACAGAGAGCACTGCTGCTAACAAGCTCTCACAGAATTCAGGGATAGCTAAAGGGAGAGTACTCGAAGTAGTGAGTTTTCAGTTTTAGAATTTGAACCCTTTGTCAGTCTTCAAGGTTGCTGACCTTAAAGCCAGGGTGTAAGACCCACCTGTTCATCCAGTACTTTAAAAGGCAGAGTAGAGGGAGGTTTGCTAAATTTGCTCCAAGGTGAGCTGAGATTGAAACTTCTTTCATCATTAAAAGTGTGCTCCTCAGCCAGGCACAGTGTAATCCCAGCACTTTGGGAGGCCAAGGCAGGCAGGTGGCTTAAGCTCAGGAGTTCAAGACCAGCCTGAGCAACATGATGAAACCCCACTGCTACCAAAATTACAAAACATAGCCTGGTGTGGTGGCACCCACCTGTAGTCCCAGCTACTAGGGAGGATGAGGTAGGAGAATCGCTTGAGCCCAGGGGGCAGAAATTGCAGCGAGTCCAGATTGTGTCACTGCACTCTAGCCTGGTCAACAGAGCAAGACTCCATCTCAAAAAAAAGTAAAAAATAAAGTATGCTCCTGCCTGAGCACACTGGCTCACACCTGTAATCCTAGCACTTTGGAAGGCTGAGGCATTCCAAGATTGCTTGAGACCAGGAGTTCAAGACCAACCTGGCCAACATAACTAGACCCTGCCTCCTCTACAAAAAAAAAAAAAGAAAAATTTTCTTAAAAATTAGCCCAGAGTGGTGGTGTGAGCCTATAAACCCGGTTACTTGGAAGGCTGCAATAGGAGGATGGCTTGAGGCAAGAAGTAGGCTAGAGTGAGCTAGGATTTCACCACTGCACTCCAGCTTGAAGTGACAGAACAAGATCCTGTCTCTAAAAATAAATTCAAAATAAATACATAATTTTAAAAGTATGCTGCTGAAGCAACTTTGCCACAATGGATATATTTCCTAATCTCCTCAAGGAAATAAATTGCAGAGTATTTTGTTCATATCATGTTCAGGTTAGCAGATTTATTAATCAGTGCTCTCCAAAAACTTTTACATCTGGCCATTCCAATTCATTTCGTTTTTAAATAAATAGAACATTATGAAACACAGAAAGACTACCAGCAACTATTCTCTCTAGTTGAAAAAAGGATGTAGATCTGATGCTGCCTCTCTTTAGGCCAAAGAAAAGCACTTGACTACCTAAGAGGTCTACCCAGGTTATATAAATTTCAAAATGTACTACAGGTAAAAATTAAAAGACAAGAACACAGAAGAGAAGGAATACATAATCCGTAATTCTCATTGGTAATGGAATGTAAAAATGTGATAGAGTGATGGAAATTTAGATATATCTATAAAAATTTTTTTTTTTTTTACTTTGGCTGTACAGTGTATTAAATTCTTCTTTACCCAAATGTGAATCTCCCAATGGCAAAGCAAAATGCTCTGAAGTTAAGAAAAATGGGAATAATTTATTCAAAAAAATTGTTTGAATAATTACACAGTACAATATTTAGTCCCTACAAGAACACATAAAGTTAGGTCACAGAACACATTATGTCCTTAAGGAAGCTCATCTAAAATGAGACTGGCATGGAAAATAGCCAATTGCAATAAAAGGCAGGAGCTACAATATATAATAAAAGTACATATAAAATGTTAGGGGAAGCATCAGAATATGTAATTAAATTCCACACAAAAGACGGTTCATGAAAATCACACTTGATTGATGCCATAAATTATAAGTAAAGTTTTCATAAGCAGTTAAGTATATTCCAAACAGAGTAAACACCATAAAGTCACAGAAACTTGAAAGTACTTCAGGATCTTCATTCTATTAAATGTGAGCCTAATATGTAAGATACAGTCATTCATTCAAAAATATTTAATGAAGGTCCACAGTGAACATTCATTAAATAGGTACTAGAGACAAACCTCGTTCTAGGTACACAGAATTTATATTCTACCGGTAAAGATAAACATTAAACAGTGTACCCATAAGACACTTTCTGATAGTGATATATGTTATAAAGGGTTAAAAACCATAACACAGGCCAGGCATGGTAGCTCACGCCTGTAATCCTAACACTTTTGGAGGCCAAGGCAGGAGGATCACTTGAGCTCAGGAGTTTGAGACCAGCCTGGGCAACATAATGAGACCCTGTCTCTACATTAAAATTTTAAAAAGCATAACACAATGTGGACGGGAGCAGGAGAAAGATACTTTAGATAGAATAGTGAAAAGGTCAGTGTGAATTGAGCATAAGGAGCAAGGCAGAGTAGGGAAAGTATTCTCTTTTTTTTTTTTTGAGACGGAGTCTCGCTCTGTCACCCGGGCTGGAGTGCAGTGGCCGGATCTCAGCTCACTGCAAGCTCCGCCTCCCAGGTTGACGCCATTCTCCTGCCTCAGCCTCCCGAGTAGCTGGGACTACAGACGCCCGCCACCTCGCCCGGATAGCTTTTTGTATTTTTTTTTTTGGTAGAGATGGGGTTTCACCGTGTTAGCCAGGATGGTCTCGATCTCCTGACCTCGTGATCCGCCCGTCTCGGCCTCCCAAAGTGCTGGGATTACAGGCTTGAGCCACCGCGCCCGGCGGGAAAGTATTCTCTTAACAGTATCTTTTGTCTGTTTCTAGAAAATGCTGTTTCTTACCTTAGGCCTTCTTTACTGCTCTTTTCTCCACCTGTATTTTTGCATGGCTAACTCTGTTTTACCATTGACTTCTTAGTACAAATGTCCCTTTCTCAGAGGTGAGAAAGTAGATAGCGTTCTGAATTTTATTCTAAGTGTACTGGGAAGACATAGGAAGATAGTAAGCAAGGAAGTGATGAGCTAATTTTTTTAATATTGTTTATTTACCATCATTCATTTATTAGGAAACCACCCAAAGGCTTATAGACTAGATTATGGGGTACACAGATGAACAGAGAGACCAGGTGGAATGTTACTGCAATAGTACAGTAAAGAAATGATGGCAACTATCCCAGGATGATAGAGGGGGAGAGAAGTGGGTAAATTCAAGATAAATTTTAAAAGTAGAGCCAACTTAGTACCAAAGTATCTAGATTTTCAAGTTCTATAGTTAGCAACTGGAAAAAAAAAGTTGCAAAAGACTTAAGATGAGTTCCTGTATCTTCTACTTAGACTGTAAGCCAGATCTTATTTTAATATTATATTACATATACTATAAAAGGAAGAGAACTAGAAAACAGGAGCAGCTGCTACACATTTGCTAAAGTGGAAGCAACAATGAAATTAGAGTAAATATGACTTTATCCATTGGGGTCAACGGAAAGAAACAGTCCTTTGCCTCTTAAAATTAGAGCATTATCTCTAATTTAAAATATACTTTGGTAATGTTTTGAGGCATTCATTCTTGCATACTCATCATGCTCAATTTACAATAGGGGATACATTCCTGAAGTTTGTAGCTACATTGTGTCATCTGAATACAGGACTTCATTCCTGAAAATAACTGAGTTTACTCAGTAAACTCAGTAAAACCAGTAAACTCCCACCACTTCAATATTGCATGTCATTAACACTGACTTTGAAATGCAGGCATACAATGATAAAAGCCAAACAAAAATTCTGCAACCTCCATCATCTTGAATTTTAAAACTATGTATAAAAATGAATTTTATGTATATAAAAAATATGTAAAGATTTAAGGAATAAATTAGTATAGCCATCTGTGTTATCAACTCGTTATTATCAATAAAAACTAGCCTCAATTATTGAGAGCTTACTTACTATAAGCCAAGTACTATACTGTGCACTTTGTTCACATTATTTCCCAACAAATTTATGAGATCGGTATTATCATCACCATTTTATAGATGGAAAAAAAAGGCTTATTAGAAAGGCAAAGTAATTTGCTCATGTCAAGCAGCTGGCTACATGGGTTGTTGAGAGTTGAACTCAGATCTGTTTGGATTCAAAGTCCAAATCCATAACCATGACTTTGTAGTGCTGCCACAACTTTTTTAAAACCAGTTTTTAATTCATATAGAGTAGCTGTACATATTTTGTGATACTTTTATTTTAATACCTGTGTACATATACGCAATAATAAAAAGAGTAATTGAGACATCCATCACCTCAAGCATTTATCTTTTCTAACCATATATTTTATACTACTCTACTGAGACTATTTTAAAAGATAATTATGAATTTGAATGTTACATATTTAGAGTGGCTACATCTCAAACATCTAAATGTTAAACACATGTTAAAATTAATATGCCAAAGTATATATTTTCTAAACAAACACAAAAAAAACCTGTCAAAGTATACAAAAACATCATTGGCTTATAAAATCTTTCCCTTGAATGCTAAAATAAACAAAATATAACAATACAATATAAAATAAATTTTTTTAAACCCAAATTAATCTATTCATCAGTCTAGAAACTAAAAAATGGCTTTCAGATTTTTAAAAAATATATATGTGAAGAAAACTGTTTAGAAGAAAACATTAATTGATACGTTTGCTTTCCCATTTCATATCTGCAGATGGTAACTACTCTCCAAACAATATTTATAAATGTTTTCTACGCTACAAGCTTAAAATGCAAGTAGAGTAAGAAAGTCATACAAACTCAATTCACATACAAAATACTTGTGTTGTATACTTTGAAAATTATTTGTTTCACTTTCCTCATACTGCGCCCATCCATATTTCCAGACATCTAAAACTAGATCAGACACTGTTCTTAAACATCTGAACATTTCGGTTTACTATAGAAATGGTGTAAAATTATAAAGCATAATCCTTGAAAAAATATCTTTCAAACAAGCAATTAAAATAAGGCTTACCATTTTGATGCCTGTGGAAAACGTCACTGGTTTTACAGGTTTTGGTTTCTCAAGTTGCATTTCTAATTGGGTAGATCTATCTTTATGCTGAGCCAAAAGCAGAGCAACAGGGAGATCAGAACTCTCCTGTAAGAATAGTTCAAGTTCAATAAGAAATGTAAAAGGGAAAACTAAAACAACAAGACTTTTATTTTAAATTATGTCCTTTCCATAAGCATTTCATGTCAAACTAAATATTCACATTACCGAGGACACTTTACAAAAAATATTAACATTCCATAATAAGAAAAGGCTGTTGTAGACTCGTAAATCAAAATACCCTGCAAACAAGTATTTTTATAAAATCCACATTAAAAGTTCCTATTTCAACTAGCAAACCAACCACATTTATTAAAACGAAAAAAATAAGCTAATCACAGAAAGCGTAGTACAAAGTACTATAACTTAGATCAGATGTTTATCTAAGACGCATTCTTTTTACCAGTAAATTTAGACCAGTTTGAAATTGTTTCCCATTAGATTTCACCTGAGACCATTTGGAAATGATCCTTGTTCTATTTTGCACAATGAAACTATTGTAAGTACAACCAAAAGCATATTTATTTTCTCCTTTTCTAACTTAATTTTAAAATTTAAGTGTATGTTTTTTAACTTAAGTAACAAAATGACAGTTAAACATTTTAATATCTCATATTAATTCTAAGCACACTGACACATTTTAATACCATAAGCAAATTACTAATTTTTATACATAGACTGTTATTTATTCTGTTTAACAAGAAGTCCTCTTACATCTTTAAAGTGCTGTGGAACTAAGGTCTAAACTAAATGATATCCAGACATTTTCCTTTCTGAGTTTTCAGTTAAATAAGAACCCAAAAACATATGCAGAAGGAGGTTCCAGGAGGAAAAGATCTCTCTCTCTCTCTTTCCTACACACACATACAAACACACACACACACAGAAAGAGACTGAGAATTTTCTGTATCTATAAACAAAGATGAAGGTACAAACACATTTTTATCTCCTATACCAGGATTATGTGCTAAAGCATATTGTTCAAAGAGGCTATAGATGTTAAAATAGTGACTACACAGAATTTGATCCTGAAGAAACTATTATTAACATTTCACAGCATAAAGTAAACATACAGATTTTAATTTTCTTTCCAAATCTAGCAGCTTAACAATTTTTTAGGCACAAATGTGGTTAATTAATATACTTAAAGGAATTGGTTTAAGGTTACAGTATAGAAATAACTCAAGCAACTTAATTCAATAGAATTGTCTTAGAATAAAGTTGCACACCAAGATTTTATGATAGAAGTGTTTTGCAAGAGCAGTGTTACAAAGATTAAAACTTTTAATAGTAAATGGAAGAACATAAATTTTATTTATTTATAAGATATAACCTTATTAAGGGGCAAAATCATTAAGACCTGGCTTTAACAATAATGAAGGAAAAGTGATGAAATATAGTATGAGGAGAATATACTAGAATACCTTTTATATTCTACACAAAGTATTAGTAATGCATGAGTAACTGTATTGCTAAGATTCCTTGCAGCTATTCTAGATTTACATTAAGAATTTTATAATAAAATATAAAATTAAAGAACATTTTTAATGGGCTGTGACCAAAAAAAATCTTTTAAAAGCTATTCTATCTTTTCACATGTAGAAACTAACAAAAGAAAAATAAATTTCCTTAGCTAAAAAGTTAAAAGTATTGCTTTTCAATTTATACTCGAAATCAATTCAAGTGCTCTTCCA